>NC_056738.1:417222624-417237067 GCF_019279795.1 Protopterus annectens | reverse complement strand
CAGGAAGCTGTAAATAGGGACGAAAATGGCAGAGAAGTTGAGGAAAGTATTTTACAAACCCGTTGTACTCCTTTAAGAAAGTTCAGTTACAGATTTGCTGTTCTGAACTGTTTGGAAGTTTCTAGAAGGCCAGTGCTTGCTTGGGCTAAAGGGATGTCTCTGTGTTCACCAGTGGGAGTGGTTAACACTGAACAGCCTGCCTGTCCCTGGAGGAGTGGTTACTACCTAGAAGCTGTAGTTTTATTGGCCATTTTGGGTCAATTCTAAACTCTTTGATCTCTCTCTCTCTTAAAACCCTACAACTCTCTTTTTGCACGGTTTTGCTCACTGACAGGTTTAAACTATTTCAGGCTCCACAAAGTCTGCTCTTCACTTTTTCCCTTAGAACTGTTCAAACTCTCAAAGTAATCACTCTATTCTCTTTGTAAAACCCTGCACTTGCTCAGCTCTTATAAATAAACACTAACTAACTAAAGCACTACACCCTCCTTGACTTCTCATAAGTATTAGGCTCCCGATTGGTCCTTCCTGATCAAGTGAAAAATCAGTTCCCTTCCCTAATATGATCAGTAAAAAAAAAAGTTCCCTATACTAATCTGGTATGTCAGTTTCAAGGTTACTCTCCAGTCCAGCTGGTAAATCTGGGAATTTTGAGGCAAAGTTACAATTGCCTTATGTACACAGACAACCCTCTCCTTCTTCCAACAAACTCTAATACATGTGAGAGATGCAGTTACACAGCCAAATTGGAGGCAGAGCTCTCTCAACCCAAGACTGGCACAGTCAGTCAGGAGGAAAAGGTAACCACCCACACCACAAATTCAGTCTCACACAGACCTATTGCATCTGCATACCCAACACATAAACACACAAAAACATACTCGGAGGCTCTAAATAAAAATCTGCCTAAACAGCAAAGACCTCCTAAGCAGATATCCAAGCAACAGCCACCCCTCAACAATACCCACGAATCACATGTCTCACAAAATCAGTGTGCCTCACAGTCACAGCCCTTAAGGCCAAACAGCACACCAAATACACTTGTTATAGGGGACTCTATTGTCCGGCACACTGATGTCCCGCTCACCAGACTGAACAAAGAGAAGGTTACTGTAAGCTGCCTGTCGGGTGCCAGGACCCACCACATAATGCAAGCACTCAGGTCTCTCCAAAGCAAGTACAAGTATGACTCCATCATTGTCCATGCTGGTGTGAATGACCTGAGACGTACCTCCCTGGACTACATGAAAAGAGACATAGAGGAGCTCTCTGACCATGTAGCTCAGGCTGGTATGACCCTGACCTTGAGTAGCATCTTGCCCTCACCAAGAATGATGCCACAGTATAAAGACAAAATGATCAGTTTCAACAATTGGCTAAATTATTGGTGTCATTCAAAGGAGATCCAGTGTCTGTCAGCCTGGGATGACATACTCGACAAGCTACGTTGCTTCGCTAGGGACTGCTTGCACCTGTCACCCTTAGGCTTTCGTATACTGGCCAAGGCTCTTGCCACCCCCATAGTGCCTTTTTTTAGGCAAGGCTCAAAGGACAACCCCACCTCCATAGACAACCCAAGGATAAAAAAACTAAAGGTAATGCTACTCAATGCCAGAAGTCTAAACCTCAAGATGCACACACTCGAGGCTCTCCTCAGGATGGAGAAAATTGATGTCTGTGCAGTAACAGAAACCTGGTTCAAGGCTCCTGAGAGCACCCCAGCACTACCAGGTTATAATTCATACCATGCATTTCGGCCCCAAAACTCGGACCGAAGCACAAAAGGAGGGGGAGTATCTATATTCATCAAAGATACCTACACCTCCAGGTTAGTGGCACTGCATGAAGCATTGGAAACCATCCATGTGCAACTAACAGCGGGCAAAACTGCCTTTCAGTTTGTAGCCTGCTACAGAACACCCTCCCTATTACAGGAACTCCACTTCGCATTCCTGAGAACACTGGAGAATATGAAGGTCTCTCCAAACACTATGCTATTGGGTGACTTCAATTACCCAAACATTGACTGGGAAAACTTCTCAAGCCCAAACACCCTCACCCAACGGTTCCTTGAATTTATAAACTCTAATGCAATGGAACAACTGGTCACCACTCCCACAAGAGGGAACAACATATTGGACCTGGTCATCACCAACATGGGGACTCTATGCTCCACACCAGAGGTAAACCCCTCATTGGTAAGATCAGACCATAAACAAATTTCCCTGGACATCCATATCCCGTCCCCACCCCCAGCCAAGGAAATCACTGTAAAGAATTTCTCAAAAGCCAACTTTGCACTTCTCAAGACTGAGGTGGAATCCTTCAAAGCCCCTGGGCCAGAGGATAATACAGCCCAATCCGCAGAATCCTTTACAAATGCATTCTATGAGCACCTGCAGGAATGCATGGATCGTGCTATCCCAAAAAAAACCAAGACTCACTCCTCCAAAAACAGGAGACCAGTCTGGTGGATCCCGGCCATAAATAAGCTATACAACAGAAGGAGGAAGCTACTACATGACAGAGCAAAATCCCAAAAAGGGAAGACATCTCTGATCTGAATTAGCAAGAAACTTCGATCCCTCATAAAATCATCAAAGGCCAGTTTCGAAAGAAAAATTGCCCTAGATACTAAAGATAATCACAAGGCCTTCTTTAGTTATGTCAGGAACATGGGCGGAAACTCCCAGATATGCTCTGAATTGTTGCATAACGATACAAAATATACCGAACCTACAGACATAGCCAACATCCTGGCAGACAGATTCAGCGCAAACTTCTCCCCCCTTTCCCCCCAAAGGAGCAAATGCCTATCCCAACTGAATGTAACCTCCCTGACATCACAGATGCACAGGTGAAAGCTGCCCTCTCCAAAGCAAAAAACACAGCATCTATGGGACCGGACGGTGTCCCAGGCTGGGTCTTACATGAGCTCCAAGAAGAACTGAACCCTCACATTAAGTCACTGTTCAAACTTAGCCTTACTACAAGATATGTACTCAAAGAATGGCGTACAGCTACAGTGGTCCCACTCCACAAAGGTGGTGCCACAATGGACCCGGAAACTATTGCCCCATAAGCTTGACTAGTCTGGTCTGTAAAGCTATGGAGCGTATTATCATGGAACTCATAAACAAAGACATTGGGAGCCTCCAGACACTGGACCCTACCCAATTCAGCTTTGTTTAGGGCAAATCTTGCCTCTTAAACCTAGTTGATTTTTTTGAAACAGTTACCAAAGCCATAGATGAGGGCAAGGTAGTCCACAGAGCCTACCTGGACCTCGCAAAAGCCTTCGACACAATACCCCACTCGGGCATCATAAATAAGCTTACCAGCTTAAATATCAATCCCTATATCACAAGATGGGTTGGAAACTGGCTCAGAGATAGAACCCACATGGTCAGAATCGCAGGTGCCATGTCCGAATCCAAACCAGTTACAAGTGGTGTCCCACAGGGCTCAGGTCTGGAACCTCTCTTGTTCGGTATATACTTCTCTGAGGTTCAGGCTAACACTGGGGGAATTATGGCTGACAAAGTTCACAGATGACTGCAAACTGGGGGCCATAATCGAATCTCCAGCTGACACAAGCATCCTCCAAAAGGGTCTCACAGAGGCAGATGCTTGGTGCCAGAGCCACGGCCTCAAGCTAAATGCTAAAAAGTGCATAGTCATCCCCTTTGGGAAAAACAAGGTGCCCACAAATTACCACATAGGTGGTAATCCATTAAGTATGGAAGAAGTAATTAGAGATTTGGGGACCAATGTAGATAGTAATCTCTCCTTTGATAATCACGTTGCCAAAGTGGTTAGAAAGACCTTCTATATAGCCCACCTTATCACGAAAGGGTTTGCATCTAGATCAAGAGAGGTCATTGTGCCCCTCTACTCATCACTCATCAGGCGATAATTGAATACAATGCCCCTTTTGGGATGTACCTTACCCGACACCTGCAGCAACTGGAGAGACCCCAAAGTACCTCACCAAGAGGATCATGGGCTACAAACAGATGTCCTATGCAGCTCGACTAAAGAAACTCCAGCTCTACTCAGTTGCTTACTGCCTACTCAGAGGCGATCTATGCCTGACATACAAAGCCATGTCAAACCCAGAATTAATGGACATGCTCCACCTCAAAAAATCCAAGTCCCTTAGAGCTACATGCTCCAGGGACCTAAACCTCAGCACAAAAATAAATAGGACATGCTGGAGGGACAGATTCATTTCCCAGAGGCTCCCCTCACTCTGGAATAGAATCCCAATTCATGTTAGACATAGCCCCTCGCTGACCCTCTTCAAGCGAAATTTGGACGCGTGGATGGGAAATCGCAAATTCACCCCTGGGATCTCTCCTGTGTCCCTACTAGACAGAGGCACAGTAAACTAATCTTAAAAGGGTACCTTCTGTGACCTACTTTACAGAGGCACAGTAGGCTAATCTAATAGGGAGGCGGAAGCCAAATACACTCTGGCTAGGCTTATAAATGCCATAGGGCAGATAGCCTAGTATCTACCTATGATCCTATGTTTTACAATCTAAAACGTATTTTAAACATCAACTATGATTTTACAGAATTTATCTTTGCCAATATATTACTTATGACAGAGTAATTATTTCTTCTACTGTCAATGATTAGACTTTTGTCACGGAACATAAATGGGATCATACATCATGTTAAAGAAACAAATGATTTATTACATTAAACTCTTAAACTTAGACATCATTTTGCCTTCTACCCACATGGTAGAAGAAGGGAGATAAGAACCTTAATTAAAAAAAATCCCTTAACTTTGTTATTATATTATTAAATTATTATATATATATATATATATATATATATATATATATATATATATATCTAATATTATTTAATTATTATTAAATAATTAAGTTTAAATAAATAAAATAAAAATAATAAATAATAATGGAAAATGAAATATATTCTGAAATGAGACTTCTGCCTATCCTGACTTTGGTTAGATCCCTGAAAAACTTTACCCATAAACTGGGCATGGTGGACCTCTTTATATGGCTGAATTGCGCTTTATATGGACATACTTTCTTCTCTTATTCCACTGATGCTTGATGATTTAGATACACAACTTGCCTCCATATTAGATCATGCACCTATACGTACATCATTACATCTGCCTATAACCCCTACTATGAAAATACGGCAAACCAACCTTAATCTTAGTGCTGGAGACACAATGGATATATAGGAAATTTTTAGTCTCACCCCTATTCCAAATCACTCAGCTCCTTAGTATTCTTTAGATATATGGGAGATGATAAAAAACAACTTATCTTCTTCATGCTGGTGAAAGATTAAAACTACAGCTTGAAATTTCAACAAAAGTTAACACAACCGAGACCTGAGAGGACTTAAGCAAACTTAATCTGATATGCTCCGAATGTTGTAACTAAAATAGATTCTGCAAAAAAAAAAACATCAGAGAATTAATTTCAGTATAAGACTGACTTTGCAAAGAAATTGTTTAAGGTTAGTTCTCTGGAATTTACATCATCCAAACAGCACTTTCTTGCATTAAATCTGTGGTAACAAGTAGTAGACAAACTTCCAAACCAGATGCATAACCTGGACACAGCTTTTATGATTACTAACCCTCAAGATATTATGCAGAAATTTGTCAGTTAGTATACCCAACTATGTGCTGATGAATCTCTTCTTTCTCTTTTACTTCTCGCAAAAAATACCTTCTGTTCTTCTTTAACTCTCCCATAGATGACTGCAGATTATAAACTGACAAAATGCCATGTAGACCAGAATCCAAATGAATCCAAGATTTATTACCACACAGTAACACAAAGTAAGTGCTTTCATTTGGTAGATATCACCAAACGTCTTCAGACAAAGTAACAAAGCAAGTGCATTCAAATATATATTAAAAACACACCTTTTCTACAGGAATGTGACTTTGTGTGTCATATGTTTTTGGATCGGGGATACCCTATAGTTTGATTTTTAATATTAAGCAAGAAGTGATAAATAAATGTTTGAAAGGCTTTTATAGGCCAATTTTAACTAATTATAGGGGGTTCTGCTAATCATCCTAGTTCAAGTGTTGTGCCTCTAAACGTTAATCCATTAGGGGGCAATAATACTTCTATATCTCATAGGAATTTTCTGGATGATAATGATTTTTTTCCTAGGGTTTTGTCTATGTGCCCATTTGTTTCTACCTTTTCTAATGAAAGTCAGATGGTACAGAATATTGTTAATAAGAATTGGCATATCCTTGTGAATGAACCAACCATGGCTGAGACACTTGGTGAGTACCCCAAATTTGTGTTTAGAAAGGGTAGGAATATTAAAGGACTTTTGGAGCATGTACCTAATGTGAGTGTTGATAGTAGGATGGCACCTTGTGGTATGTGCCACCATTGCAAGTATATTTTATCAACTTCTAGCCTTGTTTTAAATGTTAAGAAGATTTGTGTTAAAGGAAAATTTAGTTGTTATACCCATGCAGTGGTATACGCTGCTGTTTGTAACAAATATCCTGCCTTTTATATAGGCAAGACACAATGTAAGTTGGCACAACATATTTACAAGCATGGGTATGACATACGTCAAGGTGAAGTAACAAATGCTCTATTTAGGCTTATTCAGGTTTTTTCTGACCACTCTTTTAAATTTGTGGTGTTACAACAGGTCAAATGTGAGTATAGAAAGAGGCCTTGGACGTTGTTCCTTGAGGAGAAGGAAACATGGTGGCAGGTATTTTTAAATGCATACCTGCCACCAGGGTTAAATAATCTTGTGTCTATTTCCAGTAAACTGAAATTAAAGGTTTTTGATAGATGAAGCTTTTTATTTTAGCATCAGCATCAGTATATTTACTTAGTATAGTATGGACTTAGTATTTTATAAAATTTGAATATGTATTTTATATATATATATATATATATATATATATAATATTTATGTATTGTATGTTTTACTTGAATTGTGGGGATATATGCTTTTAAATGTTTATTAATGTATTAATTTGTTAGCTTTTAATTAATTGGTGCTAATTGACTGTTTAGGTAGGGTGTGTTTTTAGTATATATTTGAATGCACTTGCTTTGTTACTTTGTATGAAGTTTGGTGATATCTACCAAACAAAAGCACTTACTTTGTGTTACTGTGTGTTAATAAATCTTGGATTCATTTGGATTCCGATTCCGGTCTACGTGGCATTTTGTCAGTTTTTAGTTTGGTCGTTCTGTAACTGCAGATTATGCTCAACATATTTTACCTCAATTCACTTTGAAAAATTATACCAAGTTCCTAAAATATCTGCTAAAGTGAAATTTAATTCCTGCATATTGTTTTTTGTTTTATCTAATAATACTCATGTTCCTGGAAATATCCCATAATCCTGCAAACAACCTACATTGGTAGTTATACCCAAACAGGGGAAAGTTTCCTTAATGGTAGCCTCTTACTGCCCCTTTTACTCTTAAACCACGCTTATAAACATTTTAAATCTATATCTCCTCTTCTATTTAAATTGATGCAGCTTAATCACCAAGGGTTTGCTATGAAATGAATTACCTGTGACCACTTAAAACAACATTTTAATAGCTCCTTCTACATTTGGGCATCAGATTTTACTTCCAAATTAAATATAGGGAAGCCCTTTGACAGAGTTATTTTATCTCATTTATTTACTCTACTAGAAGGTTTTGTCTTTCCCTCTAAATTAATTTTCCTAATAAGAGGTTTTTACGTTGATTCCAAAATTAAGGTTAAAATAGGCCCTCCTTTATCAACAGAGGTCTCATTGAAAAGAAACATACATCAAGGATGTCCTCTTCTCAATTACTGATTATACTTTATGTGGAACCATTGGAAATAAAAATTAGAGTCTGCTACACCCAGGTGCTACCTTATTAAATACACAAATATCACTATCATATATGTAGATAATTAGTTACTATATTTAACAAACCCTGAGCAAGAGTTAGTTGAAGTTTTTACATTGCTGAATTCCTTTAGGGAAAATCCTGGTACTAAAGTTAACCCCCCTGAAGGAAGTCATTAAACTGAAAAGATTTTCCTTCTTAGATGCCCCTAAATAAGATAAGACACCTAGGTGTGATACTATATAATATGCTTGAAAACGCTGTGGCTTAGACATATGATATAATAATATGATATAATCTTAAGATTGGCTTAGCTACTGGTGTCATTCCAAAGGGGTCCAACACTTGTCAGCCTGTGAGGACATGATTGATAGGCCACCCTGCTTTGCCAGGGATGTTCTTCTCCTGTTTACAGGCTTTTGGATATTGGCCAAAATATTATCCAGCACTATAGTGCCTTCTTTAGGCATTGCCAAACAGACAACTTTTCCAACATAATAAAAGCTACTCAGGACAAGCTAAAGGAGTTACTGCTCAATGCTAGAAGCCTCAACAAGAAACTATACTCCCTGGAAGCTCTTCTCACCCTGGAGAATGCTGCATCTGTGCAGTTACTGAAACATGGTTCAAAGCCATGGAAAACACTCCAGCAGTGCATGAATATAATGCCTTTCATACATTCTGACCACCCACTGAACAAGAAACAGCAAATGGTGGTGGTGTATCTATCTACATAAAGGATAAGTACAACTCAAAACTGGTCAAACAATATGACATGCTTCAGCTACTCCATGCCCAACTAATCATGGAAAAAATCTATTACCATATTCATGCTAGCTACAGGTCCCCAATTATGAACTAGGAAACACATACATCATACCTGAAGTTACTAGAATCACTCACCATTCAACCCAATGCCAGACTCATGGGTGATTTTAACTACTCGTCCATTAACTTGGAAGCATACATGACCACTAATATGCAGGCCCAAAGATTTCTTGACTTTGTAAATTCAAATGTCCTGGAGTAGCTAGTCTGTACTCCCACTAGGGCAACAAATATCCTAGTACTGCACTCCCCATCAATGTTTTGTCCTCACTGGTAAGATCATATCACAAAGTGATCTCCTTTGAAATAAGGGTAAAACTAGTACCCCCACCTAACCCCAAAAACTTTAAGAATTTCTCTAAGGTAAATTACCCCCTGTTACAGAATGGCATAGCTAGTTTCCAAGCTCCCCCAAATTGAGAAAACACAGAAACCTATGCAGAGGCATATGCAAAAGCCCTGTATTACCATATAAAAACTGCATAGAAACAGTAATACCAGAGTGAAATACACCCAGGTCAAACTGCAAAAACTAGCCATCTTGAAGGACCCCTAGGACTAATAGGTTTTAAAACAAAAGAAAGAAAATCCTGTTGAGAAGGAACAGGAAATGTGAACAAAAAACAATAAGTCCCTCATTAGTCTAAACAATAGAAATAGGAAACTAGTCAAGTCCCTGAAAGCAGAATTTGATGTAAAGAGTCTCCAAAGCTAAGAATAACCATAAGGCATTTCTCAGTTATGTCTTCAATCTTAAGGGCAGCACCTAATAATGTGCAGAATTATTTGTAGATGGCATCACCTGTATTCAACTAGAAGACAGAAAATATGCTGGCCGACAAATTCAGTTCACATTTCACCTCCCCATCACCCCCTGTTCTTCCCCAAGTAATACTGTCCACCACTCCACTGCTCATTATCACCAAAGAACAGGTTGCCATTGTGCTCTCTAAAGCTAAAAACACAGCTTCAGTGGGGCCTGACAATATACCAGGTTGACTCTTAAACAGCTTAAATTGGGGCTTATGAGGCCTAGTAGGATTTCTGTTTAACTACAGCTTCTGGACTGGCTTTGCCTGATATAGTGGAGGACAGCAACAATCATCACTCTGCATAAAGTGGCAGCATCTACTGATCTGAGAAATTAAATTTGACTAGTCTTATATGTAAAGCCATAGAAAGAAAAATCATGGAACTGCTAAATAATGACATAGGACACCTCCAAACACTGGACCCAACCCAATTTGGAATTATCAAGCGCAGGTCATGTCTACTGAATCTGGTGGAGTTCTTTGAGAAAGTTACTAAGGCCATGGATGAGGGAAAAACAATATATACCTCCTACCTTGACCTGGCCAAGGCATTTGACACAATTGCCCAGTCATGTATTTTAAAGAAACTCACACAACTGGACATAAATCCCTATGTCACCAGATGGATAGCCAATTGGCTTATGGACAGAACACATGTGGTTATAGTGGGTGAATCCAGATCCAACAAGAGGCCATTCACCAGTGATGTGCCACAGGGCTCAGGAAGACTAGGACCACTCCTGTTCAGAATTTACTTCTCTGAAGTCAAAGCAAATGTGGAAGGTCTCTGAATGCCAAAGTATGCCTATGAGTGCAAGCTGGGGGCAATCACTGAATCCCCTCCATGATGTAGGTATCTCTTCAGGAGGGTCTAGACCAGACAAGTGGTTGGTACAAGAACCAGGGCCTAAAACTAAATGCAAAACTATGTATTATTATACCCTTAGAGTAGTAGTACTAGAGGTGAGAGATCTAGGTACACAGATAGATAGTAACCTGAACTTTGACAACAATGTTTCCGCAGTGGTGAGGAAATCCTTTTATGTGGCACAACTTCTAAGTAAAGGTATGGCATCCCAATCGAAGGAAATTATAGTGTCGCTGTACTCAGCCCTCATTAGACCAATAACCAAGTACAATGTGCCATTTGGCATGTACTTGACTAGACACTTACAGCAGTTGGAGCAACCTTAGAGGTTCCTCACAAAGAAAATACAGGGTGTAAACAACATGAACTATGCAGATAGACTAAAAACCCTCTGCCCTTACTTTGTCTCTTATGGATTATTAAGGGATAACCTATGCTTGAAATACAAAGCACTCACAAATCCAGCCTTGATGGAGCTGCTACACATCTGGAAGTCAAACAGCACAAGGTCCACCTGATCTAGGGAACTAAACTTAGTCAGTGACTCAAACAAAACATGTTGGAGAGACAGGTATGTGTCTCAGAGATTGCCCCTTCTTTGGAACATGCTTCCTATTTACGTTAAGAAAAGCCCTTCCCTGGCCCTCTTCAAATGCGGTTTGGGTAAGTGAATGGAGAACCACACTGGGGTAGTGCTTATGTCCCTTATAGAAAGAGCAGTCTGTAAGATACTTAATGTATAAGCACAGATCCATGCTATCCTCTTGCCCTTAGGGGCCATATATTGGATAAAATTGGGTTATATTAGCTAGGCTTGTAAGGACCCTTAAGCTATTAGCCTAGTAATCTTCTATGAAACTTTGAACCCATAAGACTATGAAATATCAGTATTGGGGTAAACTAAATTTATATTTTCAAAAAAAATTTATGTCTATTAAAATGGTATATTCTATTTGTCATTCTATATGCATCCCAAGGTCTCCCATTGTTTCTCCCTAACAATATACTCAATATTTTTAGGGGAATGACCACTTATTTTCTTTGGCTGGTAAAAACTCAGGTTCTCAGGAGAATTACTCTTGTTATCTATTGATATGACTTAGGCTTCTCTTCCTGATTTTGAATTTTATATGAAAGCAGCTCTTCTTAAACTCTTATTTGAACTTCTTGCAAATGGATCACAACCTTTTTGAAAAAACATTTTGATGGTTCACATGGGCGCACATAATGCATTATACGCTAGATTATTAAACAGAAAACATACTCTCTATAAAAATAGGAAAACAATATTAAATTAGTTAAGAAAAATTATATTTTACGTCTTCAACATTACCAACAACAAAACTTGGTCAGTAAGATTATGTCCCATAATTATTAATAACAGTGTGAGACTGAGGAACTTTGCCATCATTCTTAACCTTAGGAAAATCCCAAATACTCTACTTTGGGATCAGCTGATGGATGGCGACACTCCGATAACCTGGAAGATACTAAAAGTTAACCTTGGTCTGCTTGATTCATGCAAGGTCTAGTTGTTTAAACTATTATCACTATTATCAAAAACCAAGTGAGGATCAATTCCCACATCAGATTGCCGTAATAGGTAACCTGGATGGGGGGGGGGGTGAAATGAGGAAAGGAACAAATACTCAGGGGCTCATTTCTGGATTATATAATATTGTCTTGGCCACTAGAAAATATGACAGAAACAAATAAAGACTTGCCTGGGTGAAAGACATGAATATAAGCATTACCAGTGAAGCCTGGGTTCACCTAATCAACATTCTGAGATAAGCTACAGTCTCGCAACATTTCACACTCTTTGACTGGCAATGTCTAGTTAAATATTTTTATAGTCCTTTAAGGTTATTAACAATATTTCCTGGTTTGGCACCTACATGTTGGAATTGTGAGCAGAATGAAACTGGAATATGGACATATCTTTTGGGTGTGCTCAGAACCTCATCTACTGAAAAACAGAGATTCAAGGTATTTGAATGAAACTATATTCATCACAAGCTAAATTAACCTCCTCCCTTTTCCTCATTGGCTTTGATCCAGTTATAAATCTCCCTTTCCCCAGAAAGTAACCTGTTACATTAATTTAGGATTTGGGATAAAAAGGCTATTACAATGTAATACAATAAAGAAAAAAACTACCTTATTTAAATATCAGGTCTTTTGACTCTATTATGGGAGTTATATGAATTGGAAAGTCATATGGAAAATCCATTTACGTTGAAAATATAAAGTAAATCAACTATATAGCTGGTTATGTTTTTCATGACCCCCCCCTCAAATAATCCTGTCATCTAACAGTTATATACCTAGACCCATGAATATTTCAAATTGTAATAGATCTTGTTCCATTTAATATTACACCACAGCTGTCATATAGTGTTTAATTGCATAATAATTGAATTGCCTGTTATGTTTTCCTTAGTTCTTATTTCCTTATTAACTGTGGTAATTATTTTATTGCTACCTCTGTGGTTATTTTTTTGTAATTCAGTTTATTTGACATCTCTTTTTAATAAAATTTAAACCTGATTTACAAAGAAAATATATATCTTGATAATTACCGTCAGTTGCTGAGCTCCCTGGAGCTTTTCTCCCTAAGCCTCCATTGAAAATGCACACTGGCTCAGTTGTGCTATCCCAGTAAAAAATGGAACATAAAAAATAAGTACAATTATTCCTCCATCGGAAGATCTGTCATTCGTATTTTACTGTGCATATATCTAAAGAACACCAGATAAGATACAATGAAAAAAAAACCGCAATAAATAAGCACAAAACAAGCCAAAGTTTTGCAAGACTGGATAAAATGCTGCAATTCATTTCAGTCATTTAAGTTAATTAAGATAAGAACCATTGATCTTATCCTCAGTGTTATGTTCTTATCCTCACTGTTATGCCATTTTAATTCGTATATTTAGAGATGAGGGAGTGTACAACAGTGTACTTTGCAGGTTGAATGTGTTTGATGTGTTTTTCTTTGGTTCAGTGGTATAGTTCTGATATATGCAATCTCAAGGTATGTGAATTTCAATAAAAAAGTGAAGATCCCCCCAAAAGTGACACCACAGGAGTGTTGTCCAATATAAAAGTTGAAATAATGTAAATTTATTAAAAATATCACAACAAATGGAAAAGTGTGAAGACAGACTCATCAAAGTAATCTGGAAACCTAAAAAATCAGCAGTAAACAAAACAGTAGCTAAAATCAGCAATGCCATGCAATAAAACATATATTACATAATATGTTATACTCTCCCAACCCCTCCCAAAAAAAAAAACAAAATAAAGCAAAACAAAAACTAGATGCTTTAGACAATGCATAAATAAACAAGCATGCAAAAAATGTCCCCATAAAGGGAATACACTTACTTTGGATTAATATGTATGATCATTTTCTCATACAAAGACATCCTGAAAACATAGGACCAACCTACCACCAACCTGAAGCCAGATATCAACCCCCTAAATTTAGCACACCAGTAAAAAACACCAGTACAGCCTTCCTGTAATTATAATGAAAGGTAAATAATGATGCCTCTGAGCTGAAATCCCACCTGTAATCCCCTCAGGAATTATGCATCATATTAAAAGTAAATAACAGTAATAATAATCATGCCATGTTGAACTCTTCATACCTACATCTGATGATCTATGCCCCAGAATGACCAGCTGAACAAATGAAGTCAACCTCACACAACCCATGTCTTGAGGTGCTGAAAAATAGCTCCAAACCACACTCCAACCATACAAAAATCACACCAAAAATACAAAAAAAAAAATTTTTATTGTAATTAGTCTTTATGTGTCAAGTACTCATTTATAACAAGTTCATGATGAAGAAATGTGTCCTCTTGATGTCCAAGGTAAAAAAAAAAACAAATTCAGTCTGTTCATTGATGACACAAAGCTAAGTACAGCAGTGAAGGTCAGGTGGGTTTGGTACAAGTATAAAGAAGGATTTTTAACGGCTGGAGAACTGAGCTGAAAAGTGGCAACTGAGGTTCAATGTAGACATATTCAAAGCACTTTAT
>NC_056738.1:417177624-417217624 GCF_019279795.1 Protopterus annectens | reverse complement strand
TGGGAGTTGTTTAAGTTCTGACCAGTTGTAAGCCTTGAGATCATTTATGAAGTTGTCTAGGTTAAAGTTTTTTTTGTTACGTGTCACTTTATAGGTGTGGAGATGGGGGTTATCAGCTTTGTGCCTAATGATATAGGTAAGACAGTGATCACTTAGACTGGGTAGCGTGCCTGAATTGTACATCTGTGGGTCACCGTTGATCGGGATCCAGTCTAGGATACTACCTTTGCCTTTGTTTTTGCTATACCTAGTGGGGAAGGATATGGTCTGAGTAAACCCATGAAGGTTTATGTGGTTACTAGGGGCTTCAGAGGAACAGGTATTTCAGTCAATGTTAAAGTCACCTAAGACTATGGTTTCTTGGGGATAGTTGCAGGCTAGCCAGTGTAGAATATGTTCTAGGGTGCTGACATTCTTTCCAGGGGTAAATAAATGTTGACAATACATCTACATTTATTTTTATTTATTTGTATTTTGGTGATGAGAATGTCAGTGTTATTTATTTGGGGAGGCTGTTGGGTGTCAGTAGTGACTGTAAGGTTGTACTTAAATAACACAGCTACCCCACCACCCTTCTTGGGTGTCCTGTCCAACCTAAGGATGTTATACCCTGGAGGAGTTACTTCTGTGTCTTTAGTTGCTGGTTTTAACCAGGTTTGAATAAGACAGAGAATCTTGGGGAGTGGACATCTAGGAGGGCATGGAGGTCATGTATTGTATTATTTAGGCTTCTGATGTTAAGATGGCAGGCCAGGAAAGAGTTTGGGTGCTTATTTAACAGAGTAAAGTACGTAATTATACATTCTAATTCCGCAGTCACACACTTAGAAGAAAAGAAAAAAAAAACACACACAATGACTCAGTGCTAGCACACAAACACAAACATCTGAAAATCTGAGAGTACAACATAACAGTGGGTATTGTAAATTCACTCAAAATATTATAAATGATGCCCTCCCAACAACTCCCATATGTAAAAAAATATGCCAGTAATACCATTTAATTGCAGATGGAATATGGACAGTTTTGAAAGAGAAATTGTGTAAAAAATCAAAAAAAATGTTTGACATCAGGATCTAGGCATACAAACTCACGGGGATATATTTCCATAAGAATAAAATACCTGATGAAAGGTGAGAGACAAAAAAATATAAGAAATTGAAGAAAGGTCGAACTACAACTTTGAAAACTGAAATAACCAAGCTAGACAAACAAATTAAGCTTAGTGTGAGACAAGATCAAGAAAAAATATGAAGAAAATGTATATAATGATATTGAGCATAAAAGGAAACCTTTTTATAGATACACAAGATGTGGAAGGAGTAAAGACATGCAAATTGAAAAACTGTGCAAATTCTAAAATTTATTCTCAGACACACCAGATTGTAGATATATTTACAAAATCTTATGCAAAACAGTTTGGCTCCACAAAGGGGGTAATAAGTTGTCCTAGGGACATCCAGATAATCCCAGAAAACTGGAATCAAATTAGATTATATTGAAAAAGAACTGCATAAACTGGATCCAAACAAAGCACAGGGAGGAGACAGAATTAGTGATAATGACCCGAGAACACTTCAGCAAGAATTTTCAGTACCATTATAGCTATTATTTACTAGGTTATATAAATATGGGGCGATTCCTCAAGATTGGGGCCATGCGCTTATTAAACCTGTCTGTAAGGGAAAGGAGAGTAGGTGAAACCCAAAGTCATACAGACCCTTAAATCTACTTTCATGTTGTGGAAAAATAATGGAGAAGGTAATATTGGATAAGTTGTTAATGAACTGGATAGGCTGGGATTTGAAATAGCATGCATACGTATTTAACTTCAGCATTTGACAGGGTCGTACACAAAACACTGATCAGTAAATTAGAACAACTAGGCATCACTGTACTTTTGATATGGATAGCTGCATTGCTTACAAATAGGACATGGTAAGTATCAAACAGCAATTGGACAGGTGAAATTACTGGTTACTTTCAGAGTGTCCCACAGGCTTCTGTACTAGGCCCTTACTTGTTTAGATTGTATCTTTCAGACCTAACTTTTTCATTCTACAGTCTATATACAGATGACCTGAAACAGGGTAAACTGATTACATGTGTTACAGATAAGGCATGTCTATAAAATAACCTGACTAAATCGACCATTTAGGCACAGAAGAATAATATGCTGATAAATGCATAAAAAAACTAAACATACGAGATTTGGGAGAAGAACATTGAAAGCTGAATATTTAATATAGCACAGAGTGTTTGAAACTGCAGATTCATGACAGGTCCTGGGCATATAGGTAGAGCCAGCTTTGAGTTGGTTAATGATGGTTATAGAATTATAGGTTGTATAAAAAGATTTATTAAGTCTAGGAAATCAGAAATGATGAAGTCCTTGTTTGTTAGTTATATTAGACCCAAACGTGAGTATGGAATAACAATATGGAAACCTTATAAGAAAACAAGCATGAGTAAACTAGAAAGCATATTGCGAAAATATATTAAGGGCATCCATGCATGTGAAAATTTAAGTTATTATGAAAGACTAAAATAGCTGAACTTGTATAGTGACTCTTATAGATATCTAAGAGGAGATCTTATTCAAGTATATAGGGCATTTAGGGACAACTACCTCTGGGAATATTTGTAGTTATCAAACAGTAGTAGAGAAGCATCAGACAACCTATGTAGAAGATTATGGCAATAGAACAAAAGGGTAATAAAAGAAAGTCATAAGGAACAAAGGATCATTTGTTGTTAAAGTCATTGTGGAGAACTGTAAAAAGGGGAATAATCTAAGTATGGCATGGATAGACTACAAAAAAAAACATTTGACAGTATCCCACATTCATGGATAAAAGAGTGCTTACAAATGTATAAGATACACCCTACAATGATAAACTGCATCACAGTGACCATGAAACAGTGGCAAAGCACTTTGCAGTTAAGGGATGATAAAGGACAAATTATTATTCCAGGGATAAAAATCCAAAGGGGGGATATTCCAGGGTGACTCTCTGTCAACACTGCTCTTTTGCCTTGACCTTAACCCATTAAGCTGTCTGCTTAACAGATTAGGTCATGGCTATAATTTGGTTCCCAGAAAGCAACAAAGTATAAAGCATTCTCATCTTCTTTTTGTCAATGATTTAAAACTGTATAGCTCATCAGATGAGGAAATGAAAGCACAACTGCAAGTGGTCAAAACTTTTTCAGATGATATAAGAATATCATTTAGTCTTGATAAATAGGAAGCCGCGGTGGTGCAGCGGTAGCATTGTTACCTCACAGCAAGAGGTTTTCCTGTTCAGTTCTCGGCTGGAGTGCAGGGAGTGCCTTCTGTGTGGAGTCTGCGGGTCCTCCCAGCAGTTGGGTGGTGTTCGAAAGACATGCGTAAGTGGGCGTGCCTTTGTTTAAGGTTGGACGTCGAGCTGGCACCTCGGCATTCGTGAAAATCTACTGCCAATCATTAGTGGACTGGAGTTCCACTGTGGTGACCCCTAACCGGGAAAAGCCGAAAGACAAACAAACATTTAGTCTTGATAAATGTGCAAAAGCAACCTTTAAAGCAGGAAAGCCACAGCACCAAGAAAATATCAGTTTGGGATATAAAAGAACTTGGACAAGAGGGAGTATATAAATATTTGGGAACTGATAAAGGATCAACATTAAAACATTAAAAATATGACTAAA
The DNA here is from genome assembly GCF_019279795.1 of Protopterus annectens. Classification (NCBI taxonomy): domain Eukaryota; kingdom Metazoa; phylum Chordata; order Ceratodontiformes; family Protopteridae; genus Protopterus; species Protopterus annectens. The sequence continues at coordinate 417,213,934 of NC_056738.1, read as the reverse complement.
ACTCAGTAAGGAATATTTTACAAGACTTAAATTAATCCTGAAAACAGCATTGACATCTAGGAACAAAGTCCAAGCTATAAACCAATTTGCTCTTCCTGTCCTAACTTAAAGTTTTGGAGTGATTGACTGGCCCCAAAAGGTGTTGGATAGATTAGATAGGAACACAAGAAGGATACTTCATGCTCATCAAATAATTTATAAAAATCAGTGCATACCAAGATTGTATATTCCTCATTCTGAAGGAGGTATGGGCCTCCTTGAAATTGATTACATGCATAGATCTGTAATCATGGGACTGCATACATATCTGCTGACCTCACAAGACCCAAACATAGTGAACGTTTTGAAACATGAGAATAAATCTAAGATGACTTCCCTGCTTAGTTTAGCAGAAGCATGTCGGTGTCAAGCAGGAATGGAAATTAAACCAGAAGTAGATAAAAATCAGGCAGCAACTGAATGTTGCAAAAACAAAATAAATAATGCAAGGTGAAGGATCAGATGAGAAGGCAAGTGTCAGAATATTAATGTACGTGTTTAGTGCTTATTAGAAGCTAAAAGGGTTAACACATTTCATTCTATTTTATGTACAGCTTAGCTTTGTATGAAACTACAAGATGTTTTTCAAACTGCAATATGCTTTCTGAAACTGCAAGATGCTGTCTGACCTAGTATTTGCTAGCACAGCAAAATTCATGTTTATGCCTTTTGGAAATATACTGAGAAGCAGGTGATTATCTGCTAGGTCAGGAAAATAATGAATAGAACAATACTGTTTAATATAATGTTATTGAACTTGAACAATCAGCTCTGTTCGTGTTATGAGAACATGCATAGCTGCAGAAAAGATAGATAAAGTTGAACAAAGACTGCTTGAAGAAATGAACTATAATCTGTACTTGCTTTGTGCTCGAATTAGCCATAGTACCTTGAATGGTAACATTGCATAGTGAGAAGTTGTATCTGACTGGTGGTCATCAAGGCCACGTTGTTTATCTTAGGAAGTTTTTTCAGTGTCAGCAGAAAATCATGAACAAACAGTTGCTGTAAAATAATATTGTAAGAACTAATGATTTGTTACGTCAGCTTGGTAGGCAATGTCTTGTAAGAAAAGTATAAGAATTGCTTCACTTCCTGATTCTAGTTAGACAAACTCAGTATTAGCACACTTTTGTCTCCTTGCTGCAAGATTAAAGTGCCTTAACCTGAACCTGCCGTGTATTGATCTTTTTGAAGTTGTTTTTTCCTTTGTCAGCAAGAAATTTTGAAAATGCATAAATATAGTTGCACCCATGGTGGTGGTGCTGCGGTAGCGTTGTCGCCTCGCAGTAAGACCCTGTCCTGTTTGTTTCTCAGCTAGAGCATCTCCTGCGTGAAGACATGCGTGAATGGGCGTACCTTCGTTGAAGGTTGTGCATCAGGGCTGGTAACTCGGCATGTAAAACTCAACTACCAGTCATTAGCGGACCGGAGTTCCGCTGTGGCGACCCCTAACCGGGAAAAGCCAAAAAGACAAAGCATAAATATAGCTGCAAGTATAGAAAACTCCTGGAACAACCTCATGTTGATCAGGATCGAATGCAGGAATGGTTAAGCAGAGGCAAATTCAAACCAAAGCATGAAAGGTTAATACTGCCAGCCCAAGACAGTGGACTATGTACATGATGGTTTCAAAGTCCATCAAACATGTAGGAGAAACAGACAAATGTAGGTTTTGTAAAACAAAATTGGAAACAGTTGCATACCTTATTCCTGGTTGTGACATACTAATGGCAGAAGGACTGTATAATGAAAGGAATAATAATGTGGCAAGACTGCTGCACTGGGGATCGTGCAAACATTATAATACTGAAGTAGCTGAAAAACACTGGAAACATGAGCCACAAAGCTTCATAGAAAATGGTGAAGCCTACATCACATGGGATCACCCATTGCCAACAGTTCAAAAGAGAGATACGAGAAAACCAGATATAGTTGTCCATAAAAAGAAGACAAAAGTAGCACTGATCATTGAAGCCACTACATCCAGTGACTACAGTGTCTTGTGTACAGAAAGACACAAAGTTATAAAATATCAGGATTTGCAGGCAGAAATGGCAGCAATGTAGAAGAAAGATACACAGACAGTTCCAATAGCAGTAGGAGTAATGGGTCTTATAAAAACAAATCTACTATCGTATTTAGATTTGTTACCAATATATGTAATTCCATACGAATTGCAGAAGGAGTCATTACTGGGCACATTGCGGGTGCTACAAAGAGCACTTCTGGCTAACATCAAAGATTGAAACAATACTAATTTCATGAACTTTAATCATACTTTGACTTAGGAATGTGGTCAATTCCTGTTATGGTATTAGAAACCCAAAAGATTTGGAGAAATTAAAAAAGCAAGATTCTGTAGGAATGAGAAGTGTACTTACTGGTTCTCTGAGAGGGCAGTTGATGCATGGAACAGACTACCGAATGACAGTAAAGCAAGTACTAGTTTAGATTTTTTTTTAAGAACAACCTGGACACTTATTATGGGAACAAGTGTTTTGGTATATTGTCAGGCTAGAAGGGAATTAATGCCCATGCTTGAAATATTTGTATGTATGTATGCATGTATTTATAGACATAGGGCCAGATTCAGGAAGGCTTACACGGAGTTCAAGAGTAGTGTAAGCCTCCCGATTCAGGAACAGCCCAAATCTCCGTGTAAGAGACAGCTAACACGTCTCTTACACGGACTGGGCGTGGAAATGCTCAATACCTCATTTGCAGCTCCAAGATATGCAAATGAGGTATTTGAGCGATCCACGAAGCAGAAACCAGTCCGTGTAACGGACGTGTTAGCTGCAGAAATGTACTCAGCTGACAACTGAGTACATTTCTGCAAAATTAAAAACGGAGCTATGTCAGCTCCAAATAAAGGGTGCATATGTTTCATTAAGCATGCCAATGGCCAAATATGTGGCCATTGGCATGAAAAAGTGTTGCAAAAATAAGTTATATAACTTTTTTTTTTTTCACGGGATTTTTGTGTTTAACTGCAGCACACATCCGCGCAAACGGGGTGCGCTACCTAAAACTGAAAACCGAAGCTTATAAACCCACAATTGTGGGATTTATGTATTACATGAAATGTCAATGGAGGGACTTGCAGACCAAAAACAATATGGCCTCCGTTTATTGGTTGTCAAGGGGGGGAAGCTCCGTGTAAGACATGTAACTAAGCATTACTAGGCAATCCTATGTAAATGAGGGTTACTATACTGAATCACACTGCCACATAGGTAATGAGCACTTTCTGAGTAGTGTAAGAGTTAGAGAAGGGGGAGGAACAGAGTAAGAGGTAGGTGACATCACGGGGGGAAGGATAGTAATAAATGTACCAGATTGGAGGGCAATGTAAGGTAACAGATGACAGACAGACATCAGGGAGGGAGGTGTGTCCCAACAGAACACTAGGAAAGTCAAGAAATTGAGGGTATACGCTATCCCTACACTCAAAGTTTCTTGATATACGTGCATGTGCTTGGCGTGTAAGGCAAGTTCAACATGTGGGAGCGAGTTGCAAACTGTTTACAACGGTTTGCGCGGGCGTGCACGTGTGGAAGGCAGTGTGCGCGCGTTTTAGCATGAATCAGCCTAGCTAACACCGTGTAAGGATGTGTGCACGCGTGTAACACCGTGTAGGGATGTGTGCACGCGTTTAAGTGACTGTGAGCGTGTTTAAGCTGGTGTGCACATTGCTCCCCCTCAGGAAACAGAGAGGAAACAGAAAACAACTAAAATACAGGGAAACTGCCAGAGGATACTACTGGAGTTAATTGGTGGAAACAATTAGAAGCAGGCAATTACACAGGCAGACTAGAAGCCCAACCCAGCACTTAAAACACTGCAAGGAGCAGTGCAGGCTGTTTTTCACAACAGACACTGCCAGAAACTAAGCTATCAGAATTGAAAACTGAAAAAAGCTGAACTCAGAGCAGAAATGCTAGGGGCTGCCATAGCTATTATAGTCAGGCATAGGCAAATTGCTGAGGGTGGTGACAATGCAGATGCTGACAGACAACCCAGAGTGAGGAGAAGGAGAAGAGTATACAGGCCCGGGGTCACCTACCATGGGTTACATGAGCTGGAGATAGTAGAGCGCTATAGAGTGGACAGAGAGCTCCTGCAGCAGATTGTTGAGCTGTGCAGGCCATGCCTCACACACAGAACCAACAGAGGGGAACCCATCCCAGTGGAAACCAAGGTATGTGTTGGCCTAAGAATACTAGCAACAGGTACCTTCCAGAGACCAACTGGCGATATGATGGGGATATCACAGGCATCAGCCTCCAGGGTACTGCACCAGTTCCTGGATGCCATGTCACCACATGTCAGTGATCATATATATGTCCCTAATGACCGTGAGGTTGTGGCCAGCAATATGCGTCTCTTCCAGCAAATAGCGGGATACCCTGAGGTGCTGGGTGCAATAGACTGCACGCACATATGCATCAAAGCACCAGCCGGTGAGCGGGTAGAGCCTACATTAACCGCAAGGGATACCCTCCATCAACTGCCAGGTCGTGTGTGATGCCCAGGGCATAATAATGAATGTGTGTGCTGGCTGCCCTGGGAGCTACCACGATTCCCACATCTGGCATCTGACGCAGCTGTACCAATCATTTGCCAATGGGGACTTCCCACACGGACACCTAGTGGGGATGCAGGTTATGCACTTGAGCCGTGGCTGATGACACCCATCAGAAATGCACACACACCTGAACAGGAACGCCATAATGAGGCACACGCACAAACACGTAATATCATAGAGCGTGTGTTTGGGCTGCTCAAGTCACGGCTCCGGTGTCTGGACACGTCTGGTGGAGCTTTGCAGTACACACCAACTACATGTACCCAAATGATCATGATATGTGCTATGCTACATAATATGATCCTGGAAACAGCTGCAGCAGGACCAGCACAGGGCTGGGCCAAACATCCCCCCACCATTGCCAAGGCCACCACAGGCAGGGGGTGACTCGGAGGAGGAACAACCTGACCTTGTCCCAGTAGGCAGAAGGAGGCATGCCCAGTATGCCCTGGCCTTGGCAAAGAGGCAACGCATAGCACATATGCTTGGTCAGTAGGAACACTGGGACTGATACCCGCTCTGACTCACTCATACAGTAACAGGGATGCCTAACATGACACAACCTGCTTCCAAACGTACAGGGAGTGTAGTATGTGTATCCGACAGAGGTGGCCCTGCAGCACCACCTGAGGCATGAATGCCATGTGTTAAGTAATGTAATATGTACAATATGCACACCTGAGGACCCCAACTAACATCCATATCCACGCATATGACCCTGCAGAAACAGCTGCACGTCATACAGTGATGTACATGTGCAAAAACATGGAACAAGATACAAAATGAGGGTGACTAGCAATAAATAGCATGGATAACCACACACCCATGTTTGTACCACAACAAGAAGCAACATGGAATAGCCATGGTCAAAAACCAATGGCTAAAACCGACTACTACTATATAGCTTGCTGCAGACCACTGTCCTAATAGCAGGAACTGCCCCAGGCCTATGTCCATAGGTTCATAGGTTCATACTAGGCTATCTGCCCTAGGGCATTAATAAGCCTAGCCCAGAGTTTTGTGGCTTCTGCCACCCCTGCAAGTTGATGGATAATATGCCCATTATTTTGCTGTGCCTCTGTCAAGCAGTGATACTGAGGTTATCCCTGGGGTATACCTGCAATCTCCCATCCATTGGTCACGATCTCACTTGAACAAAGCCAGTGAGGTGCTCAGCCTCACATGTACCAGGATGTTGTTCCACAGCATATGGACTCTCTGGGTGATGAATCTGTCCCTCCAGCACATCCTATTAATATCTGTGTTGAGGTTTAGGTCTCCTGCCCTTGTAGTTCTGATGGATGTAGAGGTCTTGAGGTGAAGCATGTTCATTAATTCTGGGTTGGACATAGCCTTGTATGTCAGGCACAGGTCACCTCTGAGCAGACAGTGCGACTGAATACAGCTGGAATTCCTTCAGTCGGGCAGCATAAGAAATATGTTTGAGACCCTTTCACCTCCTGTCGAGGAATATGTGGGCCCATCCAATCTGAATGGGGCATTGTATGCAATCATTGGTCTGATGAGTGATGAGTACAGGGAACAATGACCTCCCTTGATCTAGATGTGAATCACTGCATGATGAGGTGGCCAATGTAGAAGGCCTTCCAAACTACCCTGGCAATGTGAGTGTCAAACAAAAGGTCACTGTCAACCTGGGTGCCCAGGTCCCTGATAACCTACGTTGTGCTTAGAGGATTGCCACCTAGATGGGAAGTAGTGGTAACCTTGTTCTTCCTGAAGGGAATGGCTATGCATTGTTTAGTGTTTAATGTAAGGCCATGGCTGTGGCACCAGTTATCTGTGTCTATGAGACTCTTCTGAAGGATGTCTGTGTCAGATGGGTTTCCAACTATGCTTCCCAGTTTGCAGTCATCTTCAAACTTTGTCAGCCATAATCCTCCTGTGTTTGCTCGTACTTCTGAAAAGTAGATACTGAACAAATGTGGGCCCAGGACTGAGCCCTGTGGGACACCACTTGTGACAGCTCTGGAGTGTGAACTGGCACCAGCAACTTTGACCCTGTGTGTTCCGTCACTTAGCCAGTTTGCAACCCATGCTGTGATGTATGGGTTCACAATTAAGCTGGTGATGTTTTCAATGATACCTGAGTGGGGTATTGTGTCGAAAGCCTTTGCCAGGTCAAGGTAGGCTGTGTGGACTGCCTTGCCCACGTCAATGGCCAGGGTGAGTGTTTTGAAAAAGTCAACCAAGTTTAAAAGGCATGATCTGCCCTTGACAAAGCCAAACTGGATTGGATCCAATGTCTGCAAGTCCCCTATGTCTTCATTTAGAATTCCCATTATGATCCTTTCCATACCTTATCAGAACAGGCTTGTCAAGCTGATGGGATGGTAGTTTCTGGGGTTGGTGGAGGCACCTCCTTTGTGAAGTGGGTCCACCATTGCTGTATGCCACTCCTTGGGAACATATCCTGAGATAAGGCTAAGATTAAACAGCTGCCCTAACTGCGGGTGTAATTACTCATTGAGTTCATGGAGCACACAACTGGGGACACCATCTGGTCCCATGGATAAAGTGTTTTCTACCTTGGATTGAGCAGTTCCCACCCCAGCAGTGGAGATGTTTGGGGGGCTACATTCCTCTGGTGTACATACCCCCCAGTTGGGGGGGGGGGAGAAATCTGCACTGAACCTGTCAGCCAGTATGTTGCCAATGTCTGTAGGTGCAGTGATATCAACATCATTCTGAACTAAGTCTGAGCGTATCTGGGAGTTCCCTCCCAGGTTTCAAACATAGGTAAAAAAGGCCTCATGATTGTCCCTGGAGTCCTGAGTGGGTTTACTCTCAAAACATGCCTTGGATGATTGTATGGGGGAACCCAGTGTTTTACTCACAATGAGCAGGGGTGTCTTCCCCCCTACGGATTACGCTCTATCTGGTAGTAGCTCCTTCCTTGTTTTGTACAGCTTGGTTATGGCTAGGGTCCACCAGACTGGATGCTTGCCTGTGGTACAAAGAGTCTTATTTTTTTGGGATTGCCTGATCCATGCAGTCCTGGAGGTGCTGGTAGAAGGCATTTCTAAGTGATACAGTGGCTTGGGTAATGGTGTCCGCTGGCCTGGGGGCCTTGAAGGAGACCACACCAGTCCTCAGAAATGTGAAGTCGGCATTTGAGAAGGTCTTCACTGTTTCTTTTCCCATCTGGGGTGTGGGTGGGATGTGGACTCCCACTGAGAGTAGTCCATGATCTGATCTCACCAATGATGGGTATATGTCTGGTGTTGAACAGTGTGACCCCATGTTCGTGATGATGTGTTCTAGAATGTTGCCTCCACTTGAGGGGATTGGGACCAGTTGTTCCATGGCATTTCAGTGTATGAACTCTTGGAACCTTTGTGTTAGAGTATTGTGGCATGATTAGTGATCCCAGTCTATATGTGGATAGTTGGAATCACCCAGTAGGATGGTGTTTGGAGATACATTTATCCCCTTCAGTGTTTGCAGGATAGCTGTGTGAGGTACCTGAGTTTGAGCGGGTGGCATGTAACATGCTACAAAGTGCAGAGCAGTCTTGCCTACGGTCACTGGCACCTGGATGGTCTCCGATGCATCGTGTGTTGCCACCAACCATGAGGTGAGGGTGTCCTTGATGAATATGGACACCCACCATCCTTCTTGGTGTTGTCGGGATGCTGGTGCCGGAATGCATGATATGAGGTAACACCCGATAGTGCCGGGGTGCTGTCAGAAGCTGTGAACCAGGTTTCAGGCACAGCACAGACATCAATGTGCTACATACTGAGAAGGGCATAGAGTGTGTGCAGCTTGAGGTTGAGACCTTGGGCATTGAGCAGCATTACCCTTAGTGTCTTTCCTTTACTGTGTTCTAGGGTGGTAGGTGTAGAATCTGAATCTTGCATAAAAAAGGCACAATGGGGGTGGCAAGAGCATCATCTGTAATCCGGAAGCCCAGGGGTGACAGGTGCAAGCCATCCCTTGCAAATCACCATGGCCTGTCCAGCATGTCATCCCAGGCAGACAGACACTGGACCCCCTTAGAATGACACCATAGTCTAAGCAAAATACTACAGCTGATCATCTTGTCTCTGTTTATGTGGCATCATACTCGGTGAGGGTAGGATACTGCCGAAGGTCAGGGTCATACCTGCCTGGCCTACATAATCAGAGGGATCCTCTATGTCTCTTTCCATGTAGTCCAGGGAGGTACATCTCAGGTTGTTCACACCAGCATGGATTATGACTGGGTCAGACCTGTACTTGCAGTTTAGTGACCTGAGTGCTTGCATTATGTGGTGGATTCCAGTGTCCGATAGGCAGCTTACTGTGACCTCCTCTGTACCTGATCTGGTGAGTGGGACATCAGTGTGTCTGACTATGGAGTCACCTATGACAAGTGTGTCTGGCATTGTGTTTGGCCTTAAGGGCTGTGACTGTTTGGCACACCGACTCTGTGGTCAATGTGTTGCATGTGCTGTGCCCTGTGGAGGCAGTTGTGGGAGTGTCTGCTGTGGTGGCCACTGCCATTCTGGTAGACTTCTGATCAGAGCCTACGAGAGTGTCTCTGTGTGTCTATGTGTATGATCTTAAGTTGTGACAGTGCCATGTGAGACTGGATTAAAGATGTGTGTGTGGTTACCTTCACCTTCTCTCTGGTCTTGCTAGTCCTATGTTGAGAGAGCTCAGCCTCCACTTTGGCTATATAGTTGCATCTCTCACATGTATGTGTGTTTTATGGCAGAAGGAGAGGGTTGTCAGTGTACATGAGGCAAGTGTAACAGTGCCTCAATATTCCCAGGTTCACCAGCTGAGCAGGAGAGGACACTAGCAACTGATCCCTAGACATGCTAGAAGGAATAGACAAAACAATGTTGGAATACAGGGACATATCAAGCCCCCCAAGCCACATCATACTGTTTGATTGACAATAGCTACACATACACCGGTGTTTCATAGTGTCATAGTGTACTACTAGGCTATCTGCCCTAGTGCATGTATAAGCCTAGCCATAGTGATGTGGCTATTGCCATCCCTTATAGTGGTAATAAGTGTACAGAATAGATTCTGAATATTGTGCCTCTGACTTAGTAGTGACACATTATGACTCCCTTACGTAATTGAATAACATGACTGTGTCTCTGTCTAGTCTGTGCCTCCGTCTCATATGCAGTTGTCCAGATGTCTCCTGAAGAGAGTCAGTGAGGGACTCTGTCAAACATGAACTGGGATACTCTGCTAGAGTGTGAGATGCCTCTGAGTTATGACTCTGTCCCTCCAGCATGTCCTATACATGTATGTGCTGAGGTTCAAATACTCAGCTCTCATGGCTCTGGTGGATTTGGATTGCTTGCAGTGGAGCATGTCCACCAAATCCTGATTGGACATGGTCTTGTATGTCAGGCATAGGTCACCTGTAAGTATGCGGTATGACACTGAACAAAGCTGGACTTCCTCTATTCTGGAAGCATATGACATGTGTTGAAGAACCCTGATCTTCATGGTAGGTACTTTTCGGGTGCAAAGGTGCAAAAGGCAGGATCTGCCCTGTACAAAGCTGAACTAGGTGGGAACAAGGGTCCGTGAGGTCAGTAATGTGTCTGTGTAAGAGCTCCATGACTCCTCCCATATCTTTGCAGACAAGGCTGGTTAAGCTTGTGTGGTGGTAGTTGCCATGGTCTGTGGAGGCATCTCCTTTGTGGAGTGGGACCACTGTTGCCGTATGCCAGTGTTCAGGTACATATCCTGTAGCAAGACTAAGGTTAAATAGCAGTTGTATATATGGGTCCAGCCCTTCTGGAGTTCACATAGCATGCAACTGGAGATACCAGCAGGTCCCATGGATGCTGTGTACTTGTCTTTGCTGAGTGTGGCTCTCACATGGACATCCAAGATGACAGTGAGGTTACATACAGCAGTGATAACTATCTTGTTTTGGGGGTGAGGGAGGGGTAAATCGCACTGAAGCTGTCCGCCGGAATGTTGCCAATATCTGTCAGGTCACTGGAATATATGTTGTTGTGTACCAACTCTGAGCATATCCGAATGGTTCACAACCAGGTGTCTGACATAACTGAAGAAAGCAGTGTGGTTACCTTCATTGTCTTTGGTGATTTATGTCCCCAAGTTGACCTTGCATGTCTTTATGAGATAATGTAGCTTTCTACTAGTGCTGATCACAGCTGTCTTCCCTTTTGGAGATGTAGCTCTGTCTTGCATTAGTAACCCTCATCTGTCATACAGTTTGTTTATGGCTGGGGTCCACCAGACAGGACACTTTCCCTTTGTGGAGAGGGTCCTGTTTTCAGTTGTGATTGTATGGTCCATGCTGTCTGACATCTAGCTAAGGGGAGGTCATTCTGGTTCTGCAGTTATCTTTCATCAGCATTAGAAATGACCACAACAGCCCCTGTGGGTGTACCTCATGCACACACATCCAGCACCTGTAAAGTCCACAACAGTACCTCACCAGGAGTATGACAGAGCTGGAACACATGTAATGTGTAGTCTGATTAAACAGAGTGCAGCTCCACACACTGCCATGCTGTCCACCCAGATGCAAGCTGTGCCTGATGTAGAAAGCCATGTCCAAGCTGGAATCAATGCACATGCTGCACCTTGTACAATCTGAATGGCAAGGAGCTATGCACATGAGGGACCTGAACCCCAGCACTGACATATATAGGACAGGCTGTACTGCATTATCCAAAACACAGAAGCCACCCCCACACATGAGTAAACTACCAGTATAGGTTGTCTATAGAGACACTGGTTGAGTCCCCTCAACAGGAATCCTAATGAGTGGATGGGAGATGGGAGGTTTACCCTGGGTATCAATGTTATGTCACAGGTAGACAGAGGCACAGTATACTAAACAAGACATATGACATGGCAAACTACGCTTACAATGTGTTGATGGACAAACACATTCTCCGACTAGCATTAGGTCAAGATACCTCTTGAACACAGCCAGCAAGGTGCTCTGCCTCAAATGGACCAGGATTGTATTCCACAGCATAGGGAGTCTCTGAGTGATAACTCCATCCCTCCAACATGTCCAACATACATCCCTGCTAAGGTGTAAGTCACCTGCACTAGTGGTTTAGGTGGATCTTCTGAGTCTGAGGTGGAGCATGTCCATTAATCTCTGTTTGGACATGGCCTCGCATGTCAGGCACATGTCACCTCTAAGCAGACAGTATGTGAGTGAATAGAGTGTGAGTGTCTTCAATCCGGCAGCATATGACAGCTGTTGGGGTTCCTTGATCCTTTAGGTGGGGGACAGTCAGGGTGTCTCCAATTGCTGCAGATGTTGGGTGAGATACAGCCAGAATAGGGCATTCGACTCGATCACCGGTCTGATAAGTGAAGAGTACAGGGAACAATGACCCACTAGATCTGGATGTGAATCCCATCCTGATCAGGTGGGCAATGTAGAAGGTCTTCCTAGCCACTTTAGCAATGTGAGTCTCAGAAGAATGGCGACTGTCAACCTGGGTCCCCAGGTCCATGATAACCTCCTCTGTGCTTAGAGGATTGCCACCTATATGGTAGCTTGGGGTCACCTTGCTTTTCCTGAAGGGTATGTCTACACATGTTGTGCACTTTGACGTCAGGCCATGGCCCTGGCACCAGCTATCAGTTACTGTGAGTCCCTTCTGAAGGATATCTGTGTGTGATGCACTGTCCACTATGGTGCCCAGTGTGCAGTCATCTGCTAACATTGTCATCCAAAGTCCTCCCATGTTGGCCTGTACTTCTGGGAAGTACATGACAAACAATGGGGCCAAGGACTGAGCCCTGTGTGACACCACCTGTGACCAGCCTGGAGTCTAACATAGTGCCAGCAACTCTAACCCTGTGGGTCCCGTCTTTAAGCCAGTTTGCAACCCATCTTGTGACATATGGGTTTACATTTCAGTTGTTAGGTTTTCCACAATACCTGAGTGGGGTATTGTGTTGAAAGTGTTTGCAAGGCCAAGGTAGGCTGTATGGACTGCCTTTCCCCAACAATGGCCTAAGTGACCAATTTGAAGATGTCAACCCAGTACAAAAGGCATGATCTGCCCTGACCAAGCCAAAATGGGATGGGTACAATGTCTGCATGTCCCCTATATCTTTGTTTATGAGCTCAATTATGATCCTCTCCATAGATTTGCAGACTACACTTGTTAAGCTTATGGGGCAGCAATTAACATGGTCTGTAGAGGCACTGCCTTTGTGCAGATGTGCACAACTGGACCCTAACCAGGCTGTTGTGCACACTATGGAAATGTAAAGCAGTGATAGGACTAAAGCCCAGGATACTGACCACCACAGTGAAAGTACTGAAACACTACACTAGACAGTGCTACAGTGTTAGGTCAGTATGAACAGATGTTGACAATTGTGTGCAAAGTATCCCATGCAAAAACTGCAGGCACAGTATACTCCCTGTTTTGTTCACACAAAAAGCATTCGGACAGTAACTACACAACATGGCACAGAACACACAACCATAAACTGGAGGTATTTGATGAAGGTCACACTCATCCACAAATGTGATGGGCTGCAGAGTTCAACATATGTAAAGCCCACACTGGGCATGCTCACACACTTAGATAAATGAGACATCTTTCACACAACTTGCCATGGGAAGGCTGAACTGGGCATGCTCACACACTTGGTCCAAATGTTACCCCTAGCAAATGTGAAAACACACCAGAGGATGCTCATTCCCCTTTCTAGACACTGATCATGTAAGCACCCTATAAGTATATTGGAGAAAAGGATTCTCTCAGTAATCCGAATAGTGCGCTGCGCTAATGCGTCTGTCTCTATTGTCATAACATAGTTCAGTAGGGATTTGAATCCAGCAGGTGGCAAGTGTGTGTGAAGGGGTGTAAGTGTGTATGAAAGAAACATCCCTTTTGGCAACTGGGAAAACACACCAGAGGATGATCATTCCACTTTCTAGACTCTGATGATGTCAGCACCCTATAAGTATATTGGAGAAAAGGATTCTCTCAGGAATCCGAATAGCATGCCGTGCTAATGCGTCTGTCTCTAGTGTCATAACCTAGTTAGGTAGGGGTTTGAATCCAGCAGGTGGCAAGTGTGTGTGAAGTGGGGTAAGTGTGTGTGTAAGTGTGTATGAAAGAAACATCCCTTTTGGCAACTGGGAAAACACACCACAGGATGATCATTCCACTTTCTAAACTCTGATGATGTCAGCACCCTATAAGTATATCAGGGGAAAGGGAATCCCCCAATAACACGAATAGTGCGCTGTGCTAATGTGTCCGTTTCTAGTGTTTTAACATAGTTAGGTAGGGGTTTGAATCCAGCAGGTGGCAAGTGTGTGTGACGGGGGGTAAGTGTGTATGAAAGAAACATCCCTTTTGGCAACTGGGAAAACACACCACAGGATGATCATTCCACTTTCTAAACTCCGATGATGTCAGCACCCTATAAGTATATCAGGGGAAAGGAAATCCCCCAGTAATGCGAATAGCGTGCCGTGCTAATGCGTCCGTCTCTAGTGTCATAACATAGTTAGGTAGGGGTTTGAATCCAGCAGGTAGTAAGTGTGTGTGAAGGGGGGGTAAGTGTGTGTGAAAGAAACATCCCTTTTGGCAACTGGGAAAACACACCACAGGATGATCATTCCACTTTCTAAACTCCGATGATGTCAGCACCCTATAAGTATATCAGGGGAAAGGAAATCCCCCAGTAATACGAATAGCGCGCCGTGCTAATGCGTCCGTCTCTAGTGTCATAACATAGTTAGGTAGGGGTTTGAATTCAGCAGGTGGCAAGTGTGTGTAAAGGGGGATAAGTGTGTGTATGAAAGAAACATCCCTTTTGGCAACTGGGAAAACACACCACAGGATGATCATTCCACTTTCTAAACTCTGATGATGTCAGCACCCTATAAGTATATCAGGGGAAAGAAAATTCCCCAGTAATGTGAATAGCGCGCCGTGCTAATGCGTCCGTCTCTAGTGTCATAACATAGTTAGGTAGGGGTTTGAATCCAGCAGGTGGCAAGTGTGTGTGAAGGGGGGTAAGTGTGTATGATTGATATATCCCTTTTGGCAACTGGGAAAACACACTACAGGATGCACATACCCCTTTGTAAACGATATCACAATTATGTATGGCTTTTGATTACAGACATGCCATGTGTGTTGTGCACACACAGAATGCCCATGTGTGTGGGTTGTCCCTCACAATAATGCATGACATTGATTACACCGGTTATGGCAATGAACACATGATGTATGTGTGTGCCAAATACACATATGTACCTGTGACTTTCAATAGTTACCATGTGTGATGCCTGCCACATGTGAATACATGGTATTTGCACAGGGTAACATTATGACCGTGGTCTTCTGTGCAGATGCTGCATGTGGGATGTGTATATACAGTGTGAGATGTAGATGCTATCAGCCTAGTAGTGAGGGATGCACACCTGGTCTGGGGCATAAAGTCTACATGTTGTTGATGTACAGGAGCTGCATGTTCTCACCTGTTGTGGGAGTGGTAAGACAGTATTCCATAGCAATGCAGTGACTGCATGCTAAGAACCATTCAGCTAGGGTGTTGTAGCTACACTTATTCATTAGCATTCAGTAATTTGTCGGAATCCCTGGTGAGGGTCTGATGCCAACCAAGGTCAGGGGTCTACCAGCCTGTGTCACTTGCTCAGTGATCCCTTCCATGTTCCCTATCATGTATCCCACTGAGCGACATCCCACATCAGCTGTGGTGGCATGGACAATGACTGAGTCATATGTGTCCATGCATCTGACTGACTTGTATGTTGTTGTTACAGTTTGGCCATGTGTTTCCATATCATACATGTGATGTACATCAATGGGTAGGGGATAGGGTTGACTGTGTACATGTGGCAGCTGTGACATTACTACATGACACACATATTCCACAACTGTACCATAGAGGTGACTGACAACTGACCTTTGCACATGCTACCGGAGTATTGAGATTACATTGGTGATTGACAGCACATAGGGCCAATGGTGAAAAGGAGACATAGGTCCATAGGTTCGTACAGGGATATCTGCCCAGGGCATGTATCCACCTAGCCAGAATGTGTGTGCCTTTCAACATGCATTGTGAATCTGTCTTGCTATGCCCTTTTCCAAGGTTAGTATACTGTGCCTCTTTCTCACAGTGACACATAAGTGATACCCAGGGTAACCCTACAATGTCACATCTAGTCATTAATATCGCTCTTGAAGATAGTCACTGAGTCAGTCTGCCTAACCTCTATTGGGATAATAATCAGGAATGAAGGGAGCCTCTGAGTTGTGAATGTGCCCCTCCACCATGTCCTATGTATATCACTCCTGAGGTTCAAGTATTTCCAGCGTGTATCCTGGTGGGATCTGGATATTCTGAGATGCAGCATGGCCATTACGTGAGGGTATGACCTGGCCTTCTATGTCAGGCACAGATTGCCTATGAAGAGGCAGTATGTCACTGAGTAGAGCTGCTGCTACTTTAACCAGTCAGTATGTGGCATCTGTTTGAGCACTTTGATCCCCTTGTCGAGGTACATATGTGGTAGCTCCAGTTGCTGCAGGTGTCTGGTAAGGTGCATGCCGACAGGTTCATCATAGTCAATTATGGGCATGATGAGGGATGAGTAAAGGGGCACAATGTCCTCCCTGGCCTACATGTGGATCCCATGATGATGTGGCCCATATAACATGCTTACCTAACCACTTTGTCCATGTTGTTGTCAAATGGTAGAATGCTATCAACCTGCACCCCAAGGTCCATAATTCCTTGGTCTGCACTTACTGGATTAACACATATGTGGTGCGTTGTGGTCACTTAGTGTTTGACAAAGGGGATGACTATACTCTTTCTGTCATTCACGTTGAGGCCATGGCTGTGGCACAAGTCGTGTGTTTGCAAGAGTCCCTTTGGAGGATGCGTGTGTTAGCTGGTGAGTTGATTATGGTGTTCGGTCTGCAGTCACCTGCGACTTGCTGAGCCACAGTACTTCCATGTTGGCCTGTACCTATTAATGAACATGACAGCTCCTAGGGCTGTGCCTTGTGGGACACCACTTGTACCAGGTTGGAGTCTGACATGGCTCCAGCAATTCTACCATGTGTGTTCTGCCCTTGAGCCACTGTGCAATACCCATAGTGACATAGGGGTTAATATGTACACTGGTGAGCTTCCCTAGAATGCACAAGTGGGGTATTGTATCCAAGGCTTATGCAAGGTCCAGGTAGGCTGTGTGGACCTCCTACCCCTTGACAGTGGCCTTGGTGACTGTTTCAAAGAAATCAAACAGGTTTGATAGGCAGGATTTGCCATTGACAAAGCCAAACTGTGTATGGTGACATGTCTGTAGGTCCACAATATCTAGATATGCGAGGTTCATGATGATCCTTGCCATAGCTTTGCAGACAAAGCTAGTCAGACATATGGGGCGAGTAGTGTCCAGGATCCGTGACGGCACCACCTGCATGTTGAGGGACCACTGTTGCTGTATGCCACTCTCTGGCCACATATCGTGTATTAAGGCTGGGATTGAACAGTGGTGTTATGTCTGGGTGTAGCTCTTCTTGTGGTTCATGTAGGACACAGCCTGGGACACTTTCTGGTCCCATTGATGCAGTGTTTATTGCTTTGGGAAGGGCATCTCTTACCTGAGCATCTGTGATGTCAGGGGGGGGAAGCACTGTGCTGCCAGACATATTTGCCCTTTTGGTGTGGTGGGGAGAGAAGGCAGCATTGAACCTGTCCACTAGGATGATGGCAATGTCTGTGTGTTTTATATTTTGTGTGACATATTGGATTACCTCTGAGCATATCTGGGTAGTACCACCCAGGTTACTAACATAACTACAGGCAGCCTTGTGATTATCCTCAGTGGCTTGTGGAATCCTCTCTCAAAGATGGCCTTAGACAATCATATGGGTGCCTGTAGTTGTCTTCCAATACTCATCAGTGGTGCCTTCACATTTTGGGAGGTTGTTGTATCATGTAGTGGCGTCATCCTTCTATTGTATAGTGTGTTTATGGCTGGTGTCCGCCCAGGACATCTGCCTTTGGAGAATTGGGTCATGCTTTCATATGTGGCTTCATGATCCATGCATTCCTGAATGTGTCCACAGAATGCCTCTATACAGGTATCTGCAGTCTGGTCCATATTTTCAACAGGCCTTGGGCCTTTGAAGGTTTCCACATCATTTATGAGCACTGTGCACTTGCTTGACATGAGCTGTTGACAGACGTGCTGCCCTCCAGACAGAGCAAGGTGAGGGTCACAGTCAGCTACCTGTTGGGTGATAGAATGTGCCACATAACACAGGCACACAGGTCACTCCACAGCAAGTACAGCTATGAGGCAGACATTGTCCATGCTGGTGCAAACAACCTGAGACGTACCTCCCTGGACCACATGGAAAGAGACATAGAGGAGCTCTTACAGCACCCTCTCAAACTCAGGACTCCCACACAGCCTTCATGCTGACACAGGAGAGTTTAGATTACTCTGCAAACACCATCATACTGGGTGATGCCAGCTACCCAAACATAGACTGTGAACATTACACAAGCCATAATACCCAAGCTCTAAGGTTCCCATTGATCAGACATTCTTTGGCTATGGAACAGGTAACCAACCTTCCCACAAGAGGGGCAGATATACTAGAGCTGATCTTTACAAACATGAGTACAAACTGCTCACCACTGGGAGTATATCCCTCATTGTTGCAATCAAACCATATACTAATCACACTGGAGTTCTGGATCCCCCACATATGCAAACCTCCAACACATCGATGTGTGTGTGTGGAAATGTCCTATTAGCAACCGTGACAGTATCATTACAGGATGCAGATCCCCTTGAAACACTGATGATGTCAGGACTGTATAACTATATCACCTGTAGGAAAGTCTTCCACTAATTTGCATAGCGCTCTGCTAATTGTCTTTCTTCAGTGTCATAACGTAGTTAGGTAGGGGTTTGAATCCTGCAAAGGGAATGTATGAGTGTGGTTTATGTGTGTGCACTATGCTGGGAGGGTTAACTGCCTTTTGCCAACTGGGAGAACACACTACAGGGTGCACATCCCTCCTCATACACACAGATGATGTCAGCACCCTCTAAGTACAGCATTAGTAAAGATTTCTCCAACTACTGCAAATAGCACACTCTGCTAATGTGTCTGTTTCTACTGTCATTGCACAGTTAGGTATGGGTTTGAATCTTGCAAATGGAAATTATGTGTTTTACTGTTGGTGGGGTTAGTGTGTGTGCACAATGATGGGGTGGGATGTGGCTTTTGCCACATGGGGCTATGCACTGCAGGGTGGTCATTACCCTTAACAAGCAGTGATGTTGATAGCATCCTATACAAACAAAACTACAAAACAGAAGGTGGTGGTACTGATAACACATGTAAGGTAACACTTCTTCAAGTAATGTCCACAAAACGGAGTAGGATAATCAAACAATTCTTTTATTCTATACAGACAACATGACAACAGACAACTAACTGCCAGTACTCAGTATAGTGTTACATGCTACTGTAACACGCACATGTACCCGAATATACCTAGATAGTGTTCTGAAGCCTGAATGTGGCAAGTGTGTGGATGTGGGATGTGGATGTGTCTGTGTGTGCATTTCCGTATGGAAACATGTTTGCTGTGGCAATCAGGGTACTACAGTACCTGATGCACATTACATCTTCCAACTGATGAGGTTGCCTGCACCCTGTGAGTACAGGTCGAGAAGGGGATGCCAGTAGTAAACAACATAGTGCACTTCTGAAATGTGTACCTGTCATGTATCAACAGCTACTCATGTAGGGTGATAAATAATGGGAATGGCAGGTGAGCGTGTGCATGTGTGTGGGTAGCAGGGTGTGTATAAATGCATGTGTGACAGAACAGATACATGTAGCTGAATCTACATAACAGCACAAGATGCGCATTGCCATAGTCAATGTTAGCATGTGATGGTGTGCAGCTGGTACACTTTGTTAAGTAGTATGGGTGCAGATAACAATTGAGGACATTCATACAGTTACTGCAGCAGGACTGCTGGGATATACACACATTTATACTGCAACAGTCAACAGTTACCAACATGTTACTACTTATACACATCTATGTAGTCACCCTGTGCATCAGCAACGTGTTTACCTTTACCTGCACCGATGTTGTAGTATGCAGGAGGTGGCACAGTGTCATCATATGCACAGGGTGTGGGTTAGGTATGCCCAAGCTGGCCACTGGTAACACCAATTGACATGTGTGTGTATGTGTGTTTGTGAGGGGCAGCAGTACAGAGTGGACCGTTGTTGGTGCAGTGTGTGTGTGTATGTGTTTGCCCTAGGTGTTAGGTTTCTGCATGTGTGTAAGCACGCACACAGTCCCACATAATGGCTGCCATGTACAGGGTTTTGTGGACAGCCACAGACTGCACCTGTCAGGTCATCCAGATCAGTGTCTGTGGGCATGGACACGGTACCTGTGCCTGGCAGGGTGCTACGGGCGTATCCGGTACTAACCCAGACTGGGTACTGTCATCGGAAGCAGGGTGTGTTGACTGGACACAGTTCCTGTTGGGACTGTCCAGAGCCACGTGCACGTGGTCTCCTGGGGCATCTGGATGACAGCACAGACCCAGCATTGCTGGGGCTGCTGCTGGCACTTGAGGTCAGCGAGTGGGCCTGTTGTCGATCCTTGGTCACTGCCAGCTGGTGCTCTTGCTGGCATACGCCATGTCGACGTCGCAAATGCACACCATCGCCCTGGCCCATGGACATCTGGTTGTGGAGCAGCTGTTCTATGCCCCCACAACGTCTGTCAACGACATCTGTGAAGTTCACGGATAGCATTCGCAGCATCACGCATGCCGTCTGTCATGGCTATGCGGCATGCTCTCAGCTCCCTCAGACCCTGTCTGGTGTACCTTTACATATGTGCCTGTGCCTGCATGACAGTTCTAAACATAGTGGAGGTTGACATACCTCCTTGGGCACATCGGCCAGAGGCAGTACGGCCACGGATGCCCCCACGAGAACCCATGGGCGACTGTCTGCGTGGTACCATTGGAGGCCTCTGCTCATGGCTGGCTTGTGGGGATGCATGTACCACAGGTACCACATTACCCTGATCTATGCTCACTGCTGACTGTCCATCACCTAGGGACAATGGTGACAAAGGATGTAACGGCAGGATGACTGTGCGCATTGACGGGGTTGAAAGCTGTGTACTGTCAATTGGCTGACCAATGGCGGACCCAGACACACCTTCCTGCACCATTACAGACATTTCATCATCATCAGTACCTGGGGCACAAGATTCAGGTTCCTGCTCCAGACAAAGCTAGTCAGACATATGGGGGGGTAGTGTCCAGGATCCGTGGCACCACCTGCATGTTGAGGGACCACTGTTGCTGTATGCCACTCTCTGGCCACATCTTGTATTAAGGCTGGGATTGAACAGTGGTGTTATGTCTGGGTGTAGCTCTTCTTGTGGTTCATGTAGGACACAGCCTGGGACACTGTCTGGTCCCATTGATGCAGTGTTTATTGCTTTGGGAAGGGCATCTCTTACCTGAGCATCTGTGATGTCAGGGGGGGAAGCACTGTGCTGGGAGACATATTTTCCCTTTTGGTGTGGTGGGGAGAGAAGGCAGCATTGAACCTGTCCACTAGGATGATGGCAATGTCTGTGTGTTTTATATTTTGTGTGACATATTGGATTACCTCTGAGCATATCTGGGTAGTACCACCCAGGTTACTAACATAACTACAGGCAGCCTTGTGATTATCCTCAGTGGCTTGTGGAATCCTCTCTCAAAGATGGCCTTAGACAATCATATGGGTGCCTGTAGTTGTTTCCAATACTCATCAGTGGTGCCTTCACATTTTGGGAGGTTGTTGAAAGTGGCCATCCTTCTATTGTATAGTGTGTTTATGGCTGGTCATCTGCCTTTGGAGAATTGGGTCATGCTTTCATATGTGGCTTCATGATCCATGCATTCCTGAATGTGTCCACAGAATGCCTCTATACAGGTATCTGCAGTCTGGTCCATATTTTCAACAGGCCTTGGGCCTTTGAAGGTTTCCACATCATTTATGGGGGGTGTGCACTTGCTTAAATGAGCTTTAAAGCCGGTTGACGGGGGTGAGGGTCACATGTTGGGATAGAATGTGCCACATAACACAGGCACACAGGTCACTCCACAGCAAGTACATTGGGGAACATTGTCCATGCTGGTGAAAAAAGAGGATCCTCCCTGGACCACATGGAAAGAGGGGGGCTCTTACACAAAACTCAGGACTTTTGGACACAGGAGAGTTTAGATTACTCTGCAAACACCATCATACTGGGTGATCCCAGCTACCGAAAGATACCCTGTGAACATTACACACGCCAAAATACCCAAGCTCTAAGGTTCCCATTGATCAGACATTCTTTGGCTATGGAACAGGAAACCCAAACCCTTAAAGGGGGCTATCCAAATTTTAAAAATGAGTACAAACTGCTCACCACGGGGGGAATACCCCTCATTGTTGCAATCAAACCATATATTTCACACTGGAGTTCTGGATCCCCACATATGCAAACCTCCAACACATCGATGTGTGGGGGAAATGTCCCTATTAGAAACCCGTGACAGTATTACAGGATGCAGATCCCCTTTGAAACACTGATGATGTCAGGACTGTATAACTATATCACCTGTAGTAAAGCCCTGAATTTGCATACCCTCTGCTTCTTTTCTTCAGTGTCATAACGTGTTAGGTAGGGTTTGAATCCTGCAAAGGGAAGTATGAGGGGGTTTATGTGTGTGCCTTTTGGGGGGGGTTAACCTGCTTTTGGCAAACGGGGAGAACACACTACGGGGTGCACACCCCCCCCCCAACACAAAGATGTTGCCAGCCCCCTCAAAGAACAGCATTAGAAAAGTTTCCCCCAACTACTGCAAATGCAACTCTGCTAATGTGTCTGTTTCTACTGTCATTGCACAGTTAGGTATGGGTTTGAATCTTGCAAATGGAAAGTATGTGTTTTACTGTTGGTGGGGTTAGTGTGTGTGCACAATGATGGAGTGGGATGTGGCTTTTGCCACATGGGGCTTATGCAGGGTGGTCATTACCCTTAACAAGCAGTGATGTTGATAGCACCCCATACAAACAAAACTGAAGGTGGTGGTACTGATAACACATGTAAGGTAACACTTCTTCAAGTAATGTCCACAAAAGGGGATAATCAAACAATTCTTTTTTTCTATTCAGACAACATGACTTCACACATCTTACTGCCAGTACTCAGTAGTGTGTTACATGCTACTGTAACCCCATGTACCGAATATACCTAGATAGTGTTCTGAAGCCTGAATGTGGCAAGTGTGTGGATGTGGGATGTGTCTGTGTGTGCATTTCCCTATGGGAAACATGTTTGATGTGGCAATCAGGGTACTACAGTACCTGATGCTCATTACAGCTTCCAACTAAAGAGGTTGCCTGCACCCTGTGAGTACAGGTAGAGAAGGGATGCCAGTAGTAAACAACATAGTGCACTTCTGAAATGTGTACCTGTCATGTATCAACAGCTACTCATGTAGGGTGATAAATAATGGGAATGGCAGGTGAGCGGGGGCATGTGTGTGGGTAGCAGGGTGTGTATAAATCCATGTGTGAAAGAAAAGTTACATGTAGCTGAATCTACATAACAGCACAAGATGGGATTGCCATAGTCAATGTTAGCATGTGATGGTGTGCAGCTGGTACACTTTGTTAAGTAGTATGGGTGCAGATAACAATTGAGGACATTCATACAGTTACTGCAGCAGGACTGCTGGGATATACACACATTTATACTGCAACAGTCAACAGTTACCAACATGTTACTACTTATACACATCTATGTAGTCACCCTGTGCATCAGCAACGTGTTTACCTTTACCTGCACCGATGTTGTAGTATGCAGGAGGTGGCACAGTGTCATCATATGCACAGGGTGTGGGTTAGGTATGCCCAAGCCGGCCACTGGTAACACCAATTGACATGTGTGTGTATGTGTGTTTGTGAGGGGCAGCAGTACAGGGTGGACCGTTGTTGGTGCAGTGTGTGTATGTGTTTGCCCTAGGTGTTAGGTTTCTGCATGTGTGTAAGCACGCACACAGTCCCACATAATGGCTGCCATGTACAGGGTTTTGTGGACAGCCACAGACTGCACCTGTCAGGTCATCCAGATCAGTGTCTGTGGGCATGGACACGGTACCTGTGCCTGGCGGGGTGCTACGGCGTACCTACTAACCCAAGGGTACTGGGGCATCGGGAAACAGGGGGGTGTTGACTGGACACAGTTCCCTGTTGGGACTGTCCAGAGCCACGTGCACCCTGGTCTCCTGGGGCGTCTGGATGACAGCACAGACCCAGCATTGCTGGGGCTGGTGCTGGCACTTTAGGGCAGTGGGCCTGTTGTCGCCCCCGGGCACTGCCAGCTGGTGCTCTTTGGCATACGCCATGTCGGACGCCGCAAAGCACACCATCGCCCTGGCCCATGGACATCTGGTTGTGGAGCAGCTGTTCTATGCCCCCCGCCCGTCAACGACATCTGTGAAGTTACGGATAGCATTAACCACGCATGCCGCCTGTCATGGCTTTCGACATGCTCTCAGCTCCCTCAGCCCCTGTCTGGTGTACCTTTCCCTACCCCGTGCCTGCATGACAGTTCTAAACATAGTGGAGGTTGACATACCTCCTTGGGCCGGGCCCGAGGCAGTACGGACGGATGCCCCCCCGAGAACCCATGGGCGACTGTCTGCGTGGTACCATTGGAGGCCTCTGCTCATGGCTGCCTTGTGGGGATGCATGTACCACAGGTACCACATTACCCTGATCTATGCCCACTGCTGACTGTCCATCACCTAGGGACAATGGTGACAAAGGATGTAACGGCAGGATGACTCGGCGCATTGAGGGGGTTGAAAGCTGTGTACTGTCAATTGGCTGACCAATGGCGGACCCAGACACACCTTCCTGCACCATTACAGACATTTCATCATCATCAGTACCTGGGGCACAAGATTCAGGTTCCCTGCTGCAGGTCACCAGAGCAGCACCAGAACCTAGGGGAGGAAAACATGGAACACAGATTACAGTCTCAATACATATTTGAAAGAGATGCACTTCAATACTAATGCACACATTCAGAAATGGACACATGCACTCATGGACACTAACACACATGCACACTTGGGCACAGGCACACTTGCACACATGCCCCGCACAGTAAACACACACATCAGTACCGTGTTACACTACTCAATTTACTACCTGTCAATTACAGTTATTGTGAACACAGTCACCAGCATGTCTACTACAGAGTTACACTACTCTTCCTAGTTTTATAAATTGTTTTACAGATAATGTTAAAAGACTCACCAGCATGTATGGCCTGCCTCATTGCTAGAGGGACCTGGAAATGTGAAGAGAGTAATGTCAGTGGGCACATGTGTGCCATTTTTGCACTGATACAGTACAGTAGTACACTAGTTCCCTTATACACATCAGCTGCACATCATGTCTGTATATATATCATGATGACAGATACATACCACATGCACACCTTATTTCATGAAGTAAAACAGAACAGTCATATGTACATACCAGGAGTTAACTCTAATCTCACCCCTTTCCTCTCTTCCTCAACTCAAACTGTACTTCCAAAACCACTGGCTTTGTTTTTTTGGAGTCCAGGCTAAATTTTCCCCTTAACCCCCATTGTGCAAGAAAACCCAGCTTTTACCTTGATGTCCTTCTATTTTCCCACTTTCCCATCCCTCCCACCTCCCTTGACCCTTCCCTTTTTTTCCTCACCCCTTGACTCCTGCCTCTTCCATATCTTGTTTTTTCCTTTTACTTCTCTACCCTTCTGAGTAACTAATGTATATGG
The DNA here is from genome assembly GCF_019279795.1 of Protopterus annectens. NCBI lineage: Eukaryota > Metazoa > Chordata > Ceratodontiformes > Protopteridae > Protopterus > Protopterus annectens. The sequence continues at coordinate 417,188,373 of NC_056738.1, read as the reverse complement.
CTTTTGCCTTTTGTAAAAATTTCTTTTGGTTTTTGAAACCAACGGTACATTGTGTATGACTCTAAACTGTTTGAAAATGTATGTTGATTTAATTAACAGGCTGGTGTATAATTCTATTATGTTGGCTGTCTGTATTGACAACTTGTCTGTCTGCCTTTATTTATGTGTGGAGCTTTTCTCCCCAGGCTTCCACTGTAAATGAACTTATATCCAGCTAGACTATCTGGGTCAACAAATGTAAAAGTAATAACAATAAATGAATATGGCATCTTACCTGCCCCCTGTCTTGCTGCTGTGGATCCAACCTCCATCGGATGCATGATTGTTGCTGTTGTTCTGGGGCTGGATCCACAACACTTAAATAGTCCTGTCTGGTGAGGGGGGGGTTAACCCCCCGTGGCAACCTGTTGCCTGCGGATATCTGGGAGCTGGCGGACATTTCTTATCAAATCACTGCAGTGATGTCTCACCTGCTCATATGTCCTATCATGCATGCCAACATCATTTATCCTGCTAACAAGGTTTTGCCACAGTGCAGACCTCTCCTGCTCATTCTGGGGGGGCGTGAGAACAGGATGGCATGGGGGCCCCCAGGCCCGGGGGATCACCCTCCTCTGCAGCAGAGTAGGCAGGATTCCTTTTTTTTGCCATGTCTATCTGGAAAGGTACACAAATAGGATATCAGCATTGTTTCTCAACAATACATGGTTTTTATACAGGGGGTGTTAACTTCTACTTATTACTGATTGGTTAAAACCTGATTACAGTGTAGCTATCATTCTATGTCATTTGTACTAAGTACTTGGCCTTCAGACCAGTTGTTTTACATTAGGGGGGTTGGTGGCAAGCACTGTGGTGGCAGGACACATATCTTTCATCCATTGAAGTTGGGAACTGCTGATTGTGGGCCCAGTGTACAAGTGTATTATTCTGGTATGGGCAGTTGGCCTTCAGGCCAGTTATTTAACATTAACGAGGTTTGTGGTCTGCACCCATGTGTGACAATAGGCTGCCCGCCATTCATAGCTGGGGACATCTGGTTTCAGGTTTATAGTGCCTGCATATCTGAGCTGTATCTTTGCTTGCTACACCTTGTTTGTTGTAGCAAACACTACATCCAGGCCTCCTGGATCTACCTTTGTTTATATGCTTGTTATCTGTTGTTTTATTTTGGTATGCCTTACTTTCTTTTTCTGTGACTCACTACTGTTATCTGCATTTTGCTTATGTTACACATGACAGCAACTGGTACAGGACAACAGTACATCATCAAGGGGATGCAATGGCTCACACAGATGTCATATGCTGCCCAGGTAAAGTGAATCCAGCTGGACTCAGTGGCATACTGCCTGTTCAGAGGCAATCTGTGCGTGCCATATACAGCCATGTCCTACCTAGCAGTAATGAACGTGATGCACCTCAGGCAATCGGAGTCCCATACAGCCACATGCTCAGGAGAGCTGGACCTCAGCACTGACATACATGGACATGCTGGAGGGGCATATTCCTAACCGAGAGGCTCCCTTCACTCTGTAATGAGCTCACACTACTGGTTAGGCAGAGCCCCTCATTGACTCTCTTCCATAGGAATCTGGATGAGTGGATGGAGATCATAGTTGTACCCCAGGTATCACTTCTATGTCACTGTTAGACAGAGGCACAGTATACTAAAAGTCGGACAAGGGCATAGCAGCATAACTTGTGATTGGGTGGCAAAGACAAACACATTCTACTAGGCTTACCAATGCCCTAGGGCAAATAGCCTAGTATGAACCTATGAACTGTTCATTCTCAACTGTTCGAGCTCATTACAGAGTGAAAGGAGCCTCTCGGTTAGGAATATGCCCCTCCAGCATGTCCATGTATGTTCTATTCAGACGGAAACCGCTTGCTCAGAGGTGACCTTTGCCTAACATACAAGGCCATGTCAAACCCAGATTTGATGAATATGCTTCACCTCAAAAAATCTAGATCCATCAGAGCCACAAGGGCGGGAGACTTAAACCTCGACATGGCTATTAATAGGACGTGCTGGAGGGATAGATTCATCACCCAAAGACTCCCTATGCTGTGGAACAAAATCACGGTATATGTGAGGCAGAGCACCTCGCTGGCCTTGTTCAAGAGAAATCTTGACCAATGGATGGGAGATCGCAGATATACCCCAGGGATTACCTCAGTGTCACTGCTCGACAGAGGCACAGCAAAATAATGGGTATAGTTCCCCATACTAAAGGGGTGGCGTAAGCCACAAAACGATGGGCTAGGGTTGTAAATGCTCTCGGGCAGATAGCCTAGTATGAACCTATGAACATGTGTGTACTGCTATAGTACTTCTGCCATATGTTGCATGTGTGTGTGTTGTGGCCGATGCACAGGTAATGGCCAGATACTTCTGCACAGGTGACACGCCTGACACATTCTGGGTGTTCATCCATACATACTGGATGTGCTGCCATCCAACCCTGTGATGTGGACACACATTACTCAGCCTGGATATACATATCCGAACAACACCACAAGCACAGTACACTACCGTGCTATGTATGCATGTTATTACACAGTTATTCAGTAGTTATGACAGTGATGCTATCCATGCAGCCCACTGGGCCAGTGGAAGCCACAACACACACCGCCAGCACCTTTGCATATGCTTACCACAGACATCCCACATACTGCATGTACTGTGCACACAGTTATCTAACCCAGAACAACTGCACACCACTTATTAATCCTGTCCAGTGGACTACAGATACAGGCATATTGTATAACAATAGTAGGAGGCTACTGCAGCACAGGGCAGATTCACATGATGGGAAGGCATCTGTTGTCTGCAGTGTTAAGATGCTTCACATTCACCAAATGCACAGATATTGGCAACATTGTTGCAGACAGTTTAGGTGCAGGTACCCCCCCCCCCATTGTCCTACACACGTGTTATTAGTTATCCCAGATGACTGTAACCTCCCTATCCTCTCACATGTCCAGGTGAGAGCCACCCTCATCATTGCAGAACACATATCATCACTGTTACGAAATGGTATCCCTAGATGTGTGCTACATTCACCCCTGGAGGACATAGCACCACATGACAAACTGATATTAATCCCTGGCCATACTACAGGATATGTACCTGAACAGTGCCATATATACACAGTGGTCCCACACCAACGAGGAGGAACCACTACTGACCCTGGGAACTACTGCATCATATGCACAACTGGCCTTGTGTTCTAAGCTATGGAAGTGTTAGTTATGGCCCACATGTACAACAATATTACATATGTTTATATTTCATGACTATGTACACACACAACCTATCTCATGGACATACCTATAGATAGTGAACTATGATACATTTGGAGGTGTCACAGTATACACAGGATTAACCTGCTACTTTGCATTACCTGTGTTTGTGGCAGCTGTTGCTGTGCCAGTGGTGCTGCTTGCTGCTTGCTCCTTGCTGCTTGCTGCTGCTTTTGCTGCTGGCAGTCCTAATATTTGTTTGGTTGTTTGGTTGTTTGGTTGTTTTCTCTGTCTCTCTCTCTTTATCCGTAGTGTTTGTGCAATGAATGTATTGCGTGAGTGTAGTGTGGGTACTCAATGCTTTTGTAGGTATCTGCATAGGTCCATGTGATGGCCTCTGCACCAATTGTAAGGCAGCATTTGCTAATTGCATGCAGCTGGGTGTGTACTGATTGCATGTCTCACTGTGATTTCAGGACACTGCTATAAAGGGTATGTGAGATAGGCGTTGCCCTTTCAGATTGTAGGGCGTGGACCATGCTGGTATGCTGTTGACAGTGTTTTGTGAGTGTGAAGGTTAGTACATCTCCCATGCTTCATGCTGTGTTGTAGATTCAGGTTGCTGCATTTATCTTGCCTGTTCCCTTTAGTGAGTGTGTATGCATACTGACACCTACAACTATATGTCATATGTATTGCTATATAAATATATATATATCTGTGTACATATACATACTTTCATATATGTACATTAGCTGACATTATTGGGTACAAGCTAACAATTAGCAGGGCTGTTTCTGTTAACACTACACTAGTATGGGAAAATCCAGTAATTGGGACTATAAAAGTCTGCATGACATGCTTTGGGTAGTAGACATACTATATTGCCTTTATCTTCATTCCTACTATTACATATTCCAACTTATTTAGCACTATATTCCTGTATGAGAGTCATGGCTTAGTGGTAGGTCATACAGACTAGTGTTACAATGGTCTTGTGGTAGGGCCTACTAGTATGCTCATATTCTGCTTTTGAGTTGAGTATAGGGCCTATCAATCAAAGTGCTGGAGGCACCTTTAAGCAGTTAAAGGGCTTAGTAGGTCTCACAGGAGCCAGGCTGTGTTGCAGATTCTGGTTGCTGCATATATCTTCACTGTTTCCTGTAGTGAGTGTGTATGGCTACTGAGACCTACAACTATATTTCATATGTATTAATATATATTTATATATATGTATGTGTAGATATACATACCTTCACATATGTACATTACCTTACGTTACTATGTACAAGCCAACAGGTAGCAGGGCTGTTTCTGTTCACACTGAACTAGTATAGGAATCCAGTGATTTGGCCATTAAAACTCTACCTGACATGCTTTGGATAGTACATCTCCTATATTGCCTTTATACTGATTCCTACTATTACATGTTATATTTATTTTAGCACTGTGTTCTTGTGAAGCAGGCATGGCTTAGTGGTAGGTCATACAAACTAATGTTACCAAGGTCCTGGGTTCGAGACTGACAGTGGGAATTTTTTTTACTTTGCAAACTTTCAAACTGAGTACAGGACCTGTCAATCAAAGTGCTGAGGCCACCTTTAAGCAGTTAGAAGGGTAAGTAGGTCACACAGGGGTCAGGCTGTGTTGCAGATTCAGGTTGCTGCAATTATGTTCACTGTTTCCTGTAGTGAGTGTGTATGGCTACTGAGACCTACGACTATATTTCATATGTATTAATATATATTTATATGTATGTATGTGTAGATATACATACCTTCACATATGTACATTACCTTACGTTACTATGTACAAGCTAACAGGTAGCAGGGCTGTTTCTGTTCACACTGAACTAGTATGGAAATCCAGTAATTTGGCCATTAAAACTCTACCTGACATGCTTTGGATAGTACATCTCCTATATTGCCTTTATACTGATTCCTACTATTACATGTTATATTTATTTTAGCACTGTGTTCTTGTAAAGCAGGCATGGCTTAGTGGTAGGTCATACAGACTAATGTTACCAAGGTCCTGGGTTCGAGACTGACAGTGGGAATTTATTTTTCTTAGCAAACTTTCAAACTGAGTACAGGACCTGTCAATCAAAGTGCCATAAAGGCACTTTTAAGCACTAAACCAGGTCTGCGCGTTTTGCTGAGCTCACGCATCTTGCACTGGCGGTGAGCTCCGGTAACCAAGCCACACCAGCTAATTTCTTTGAAAGAAAAGAAAAAGGGTGACAGGAAAGTGGTGAAAAGGGGTCACAAAGAGGGTAAGACAGTAGGGAAACAAGCGTGGGATTTGCAGGAGGGATGTAGGTAAGGCCCATAGATGCCCATGTCTTTGGCAGCAACAGCTGTGCATTTCCATGTATTTTGGTGAGAAATTGGAAACCTTTCACCCCTGAGAGAGGTGTCAGGACAACATTAATATTTCTTGTAGAGCCAATTGTAATTAACTGTTTCAATGTCAAGCAGACATGTGTGCGACATGGACAGCTATGTATGGGGCGTAATTTTTTTGTGGGTACAGAGTGCCCTTTTTTTTTTTTTTCAGGTGAGAGTGGTATGTCAGGTGAAGGAAGTCGGTATAGCTGGGGAGGTAGGTTGGGTAGGTTAACAGACAAGACAGACAAGACGCATACAGGGGGAGGGTATGACACACGTGGGGGGTTACACAATTGACGGGGACGGAGGTTGGGATTTCCAAGATGCATGAGCCCACAGATGGCAACAGTGGAACTGATATCCCCACCCATAGGCAGTTGCCACTGTTCCTTCACAGCCCAGGACGGGGCTGTGCTGGGGGCTGTGTGGCGGGCAGCGGCCGGGGCCGTTAGCTGTGCCACACGAGCCTCAAGCTGGCGTAGGGGCCCAAGAACAGTGTCTTGGATCTCCCTTTGCACCACAGACCGGACACTGCGGAGGGTGAGTGGACGAACCCCTCCGGCCACACTTGCAGAGGGGGGACGGGCCCCATCCCCTGCAGCGCTTCCACCCGAAGGTGGCACAGGGCCACCGGAGGGGGGTCCGGCCTGGGCACTAGTGCCAGGTGCAGTCACCAGCTGAGGTGGGAGAGGTGGGTCCGCTGGGACCTGCCTTCCCAAGCGTTCTAGGTTTGTGAGTAGTTATGTTAGTTTGGGTTAGTGGCATTGTATTCCATTCAGATTAGTTGTAACAGCATGCATTGTTATTCCCATCAAACAAACACCCAGATATTAACACCATTGAACAAGGGGAATATCAATATCACATGCATTATTTGAACAGAAATACACAGTCAAACAACATGCAGGGTTGATTAATGGCAACAGGTCATCAGATTTGCAGGTATGAACAGGGCACATGCACGAACAGACATGCATATATTTTTGAAACGGACAAATGTCCATGATTAATGAAATGTTCATATACCATTATTTAGTGGGTGTTGTTATATGGAATTATAGGGTTGGGCGGAGATAGAAAGTGATGACACATTCATATGTTACACATTGATTTACATTTGTAATAGGTAGACAATTAAGTTGAGGCTGATGTTTCAAAATAAATTTTATTTGACTGTCAAGCTACACCTGTTACAAATACATCACTATCCTACTTATTTTGAATTTGATCAGATACATCATCCTGCTACACTTTGATGACAGGACAGGGGACAACTATGGCTGTTTAGTCTGTCAGATAATCATTCATTCTATCTGCAAATTGTTTACTGTGATCACCATATACAGCATTTGGCCTAGACATTCCAGATTCTGACACACTGAAATCAGTTTGGGATATTAAGTTGTACTTCCCACATGCATTTAGTTCTGTAGAAACACACTGGGGCTAATATATTCCGGGGTTATTACTACTTTATTTATTTATACATGACCCTTTCTGTCACTCTCACACATCCTGCAACTTCACAGTTCAGGTTGCTACTTCTAGGCTTTGTTCACATGTTAGACTAGTGGTGATTCAAACACTTTCCAACAGCCTCACTTCTGTCATGATTCAGCATTTCAACAGGGGATATATCTCACATGTGACTACCTCAGATTCTGAAGCTGTACTCTTGAGACTACTGCAGGTTACACTATATTTAATTAATGGTGGGACATCTGTATTTCAGCACTGTTTAATTCTATCAATTATATTTCCAGTTACACTTGCATACTGATGAACTTGTTGCAGCCATACCTGCAGACTTTCACATCTTGCTTGCACATTATATTACTTTTAATCAATACACTGCAGTGTTCTGATACATGCTACAGTATAATATTTATTTACAAGTACTGGGTGTGGTTACTAACCTGCATGGTGGCGCATCCGCACCAGCCTACGGGCATGCATCTCGCGATTCATAGAGCGGACACCTGCAGCTGTAATACGAAAGAAGTAATATTGGACTACACATCTCCATGGTATCAGCTAGTTGAAATCCTTACATACATAAGTAAAATGTAACTTAGTAGTGGGGCGTTGGGCATATCCCAGGCCTCCTGGATCCATTGGGTCAACTGGTCTTGCTTGCGTCGCTTCAAGTCCGCATGGTGGTGATGGACCTGCTCACCAGTGCGTGGAATGCCAGTAGCACTGGTCAGATCACGTGCCAACTGGTCCCATGCCTCTGCCCTATATGCTCCCCATGAGACCTGGCCCTGCATGAGTTGGGCCTCATGATGATGGACAAGGAGCCAGACCATGTATCTGGACTCCTCAACGCCCCAACGCTGTGCTCGAAAGCAACGTCCCTCACCTACTCCACTCATTCTGACTGCAGCTCTGTTCTACAATCGTTTCTGCTGTATATTCCCACCTATGGGGCTTATATATGCCACTTTTCCCGCACATTTCTCTGATTGGCCGTTTTGGAATTGTATCTACTTCACTGAAAATGCTTTATCATGCTCCATTCTGGATTTTATCCCATATATATGCTATTTCTGCATTTCTAGGTATTGCTGTCATGGCTTAGTGGTTTAGTACCTTGACTCTAGTGCATGGTATCCTGGGTTCGAATCTGGCAACTGATTTTTGATTTTCCTGACAGAAATGAGTTGAGACCTGTCAATCAAACATGCCAAAAGCACTTTTAAGCACTTAAAACCAGGTCTGCGCTCGTTTGCGCGGAGCTAACGCATGCGCACTGGCAGTTAGCTTGTGGGAGCGCCGCGCAAACGGTGTGCGCTGGGATAAATCTTAATTGGCTAATGACACACATGTTCAGCTGAGCACAGCTAGTTGCAAACAGTTTCAGCCTGTTAAACCGGTGCCTAGCAACGGGCACGCAGTTTGCAGCTTTTTAAACACTACTCAGCTATGGGCACTCCGTCTCACAGCAGCTTAGCTATCAGTACATTTCTGACTATTTTTATTATTGTGTTACTTCAGAATATATGCTCCATTTCATTCCATTTTACAAAAGGGAATACCTTTACATTTGTACAATACTGTCAGGGGGCTTTTTAGTGCTTATTTACAAAAAAAAAAAGGTTGTTGTGGGGGCTCGAACCCTGCCTGCCTACTCTTAGGCCGGCAACTCTACCATTAAGCTATTACTTCTTGGCTTACTTTGCATATTTAGTTCTTATATCCTTTTCCACTGACTGCTAACTGTGATTGCGCTAGTAGCACACCCGCGCACACGGGCGCACACAGTAGCAAACATTTACGGGGTTTAAAAAAAAAAAGAAAAGGTTTTAATTTAATTTTATAACATCTCTTCACTTTATACAGTGATGGTCTATCGGGGCATGTGTTGTGTAGTGTGTTTATTCACATTTCCATGGCCTCTCTCGTGGCTGTTTACTTTCAGCCATTCTAGTCTTCCGGGGGCGTGTCCGCTTGCAGGGCTTAGCCTACAGACACGCCCCCTACTCTCTTACATGGACCGTGTAAGAGTTACTAGTGTGATTCAGCATGCCTCATGCACCTCATGCATATGCATATGCATGACATGCTGACATCACACAGTTTCACTGCAGCCTCCGTGTATACTTTTTAATGAATTGGCTATACAGTCAAATGTCTTTCGGTCGTTTTAACATACTGTTTTTGGTTTCAGTCAAAGCTACCGTAGATGAAGTGATACACAGCCATATACATGCATACACATACATATGTCATGAGTTAAAAATAAGTACTCAGCTCTTTACTACAGAAATTTCAATTATCTGTTTGCAAGTTGTTTCACTGCTATACAGAAATGTGAGTGAGTTTGGGCAATTATCTGTATTCTTTAAATGAACAATGTTAATGCCTGGCCTTAAATTATAGAACGGTGTATAACATTTAAATCTGGTGATCCCAGATTCACAAAACTGGGCAGTGAAGTAACACAATGTCAAACTCTGACATGTACATCAGTTGCTGATAATATGGCTGTAATTCAAAAAGAACATCACCAGGGCTGCTAATTGCTTCAGCCAAAAGGAACCTTTTGCACGGTCGTGGAAAATGTGATTCACAATGAGGAAAAAACCTGTCAACTAATGAATCTCTGACTTGTGTAGTGTTACTGCTAGTGTTAATCAGTACTTTCCTGTGGTAATTAGTGCTAGGGCTCATGTATAATTTTTGTTATAACAGACAACTCCCATTCACACACACACACACACACACACACGCACACACACGCACACACACACACACACACACACACACACACACACACACACATGCACGCACGCACACACACACACACACACACACACACACACGTGCGCGCGCGCACACACACACACACACACACACAAACAAGCACTCACGCACACACTCACACACACACACACATGCGCACACACACATGCACACACACATGCACACACACGCACACACACACACACACACACACACACACACACACACACACACACACACACACACACACACACACACACACACACACACACACACACACACTCCCATCCCTCTCAGCTCTTCATGAATTTACAGAAAGTATCTGATGTTGCCTCTTATTCTCTTTTTTTACTGCGCACCATGTAAATCATGGATGATTATAGTCCGTCAGTAATGCCAGTCATTCAAGTATCATTTTTCTTATTGTTCAAAACTGCATAGTGATACAAGACAGGCACAGCATATCAGCATGAGATGTTTATTTTCACTCCATGAACAAACCTCACAGAACAGAAACAAAAACAATAATGCTGCTACAGTTCTCAGTGCATTTTCGTCGACATGCACTTCATCACTTCATCAGAAAAGCTAAACAGTGCTCAGTGTGCTAAATTTATGTCAGATGTTATTTGAATTTACCAATGGTGTCTCCTAACTAATTAAGATGTTAATACAGTCAGTTAATATCCTTGTTGCTGAAATTGCAGATTTCTTAACAAAAATCAAAATTTTATAGCTGCCCTGTCCCTCGTAGTTCACAGACCGTTATAGTCAGTCAACAGTGTCAGATACTAGATTTTCATACATTGTATTGTTCAGAAAATGCACTGTTTCAAGACCTCTTGCTCTATTAACTTTTTATGTGCTT
>NC_056738.1:417090124-417170124 GCF_019279795.1 Protopterus annectens | reverse complement strand
TGAACCTTGCTGTGAATTGTCCTGTCTTATACTGCTGAACCTTGCTATGGCTTGCACATCTGATAGAATTACCATACTACCCATGCTGTGCACACTGGTGCTACCTTTTGGACCTATTCATGGCTCCCACTTTGGACTTTTTCTACTACGGCATTCATTGTCTTGTGGGTAATTATGAGTGGGTGTCTGTTTCTTTCTTTCTTTTTTTTCAACCAGCAAGGTCACTACTAGACCCTCACTGGATGGTGTTAGATTTGTGACTATGTCTGCCTTGACTAAACTTCACCCTTCTTCCCTGTTTTCTCACCTGACACCTGCAGTGAGTAAGTATCCTACCACTAGTACCTCCTCTGTACCTTTCTGGTCATACCTACCTATCTCCCAACTCCCTACGCTACTCCTCTTTCTCCTGAAGAATTATTTCCTCTGACTTTTTCTTTTGTACCACTTTATGTTTAAAAAAAGCTTATTGTGCATTTTACTTCCCTCCACCTCTCCATTTGCTGCTGCCACCTTCCTTTGAACCTCTAGTCCTACGTCTCCTGTCTCACTATTTCTCTTTTCTCTGCTTATGATCTACTGTCTCTAATCTATCTGATGTCCTCCAGCAACTCAGTACTTTTCAATCTCTCTCTATCTTTGCATGTATTCCTGATTAGCCTATCAACTGCTCTTTCTAGTTTCCAAATCCTTCCCTGAAGCTATGCTAACATCCTATAATCCCTTTATCCTCATCCATTCCAAAACTCACTGTTCCCGAGCCCTGCCCCAAATACAGAAAAAATATACAACAATTTCCAATCCTACATCCTCATCCATTTCAGTGCTTCTGGAACTAAACTGCTGTCCCATATAATGGGTAGATACAAGGCACTGTAGGTTGAAAACACTCTAGTATAACTCCAAAATAGCATCTATACATACCTCTCAACCTCTTACAGCAAGAAATCTGGATAAAATCATAAATAATGGAGGGAGAAAGGCACAAAATATGGACAATTTTTAAATATTGCTCTCACAAACTTAGAAAGTAGATAGAATAATGGGCTTTGCATTAGCATGAATTTTCTGAAGGGAATGAAGTCTGAAACTCAAATGCCTGACATTCTTTTCTGAATTAAATCTTCAATGATTTGTCAGTGATTTTCTAGAAAACTAGAGATTTATGAAAAAAGGGACTAAAAATATGAGGCAAAAATCTGGACATTCTTCAAAAATCTGTACAGTTGAGAGGTATACAGCTATATAATATCTACTAATGCAAGCTCAACAAAAGCAAATGTTGAATATGTGTCATGTCAAACAGAGCAACATAAAACACTAACTCATTCAGTGTTTTAACTTAATTTCTAAAATAAGTGTTTATACATGTTTTGATTTACAGTATGAAGCAGATAAATTAGTGAAACATTGCATCAAGGTAAGTTGCAACTGTTACAGCTCATTCCATTCTTTATTGTAATGCTTAAGATGAAGTATATTTCACGAAAATGTTTAAAAATGTTAAGAAAACATAGAGAAATCATTTCTTTTTTAATCTATGTTTGTTAAACAGGGTACTGGACTGATTCCAAATGGACCAATTTCAGACACAGACTAGGGTTACAGCAGAAGCAAGCAAGTATCTGGACACTAAACATAGTTAGAAGTAGTTTCAAAAGATTTACAGTGGATTTGGTAATAAATGTTAGCATAAAAGGCATAGTTTATAAGTATGTGCATCCTACTTATTTACAAAAGTCATTTGAACTTAATGAAAACACTATTATGTTCTTGCTAGCTTCTCCACATTTCGTATTCCCCTAATTCTCTCATTTCTTATTTCCCCATCTCCTAGTTATAAAAAACACACTGATAGTAGCATCCCATTGCAATTATACCCTCTAACAGATTATGCATCCATTTTCCACTTTGCAGAGAAACAAATACTAAACAAACTGAAGATTCCCTTATGGAATTAAACTCTTCCTGGATCCAAATGTAGCACTTTACAGCCAAATTCCTTAAGCTCTTGTCAGAATGAGTTGCTAAATCACTTACACAAATCATCATTTTTCCCTCCCCATTGGTAAGGTACCTACAACACTCAAGCACTCCATCATAATTCCTCTACCCAGACTTCTCTGTAATATCTCTTAATCAGCATAAATAAGAATGAACTGCTTTGGAAGCAATAACACTATTTTAGAGATTAATTTATTACCACTATAGCAATATTAATGGTCACAGACACATTATACAGTAATATTAGTAATGGACTAACTTCTCCATGTGCATTTATTGGTTTGACAAGGGCATTTGAGACAGTGAACCTTAATTTACTACTCCAAAACTATATAAACATTGGTGAGAACACAATATCCTGGTTTCGCCGTTACCTAAAAGACAGAACTTTCCAAATATATGCTAATAACACATTCTCTAATACTGGAAAGCTAAACACTGGTGTACCTCAAGGCTCTGTACTTGGATCCCCACAATACCTTAAGTTTATAATATATTCTGGTGGCATTCTTATGATAGAGTCTATCAAAACCATGTAGTCCTTACAACCCAAACTTTAGTCATTTCCATAAGTTATCCAGATGACTGTTTAAGAACTAATTGTAAAAAATGAAAAAAAACAAACAAACAAAACAACAACAACCCGATAAATGTGTTACTGTCCTCTGCTACAGGTCAAAAATAACAGTAACAACATCCTCATTGTTACCTAGCAAAGGCATCTAGCAGTTATGCTAGACCCATTCTTAAACTGTTTCATCCATACTGAAAACATGACCTTTAATGTTCTAAATGAACTAAACCTCTGCTATGGAATCTCCCACTTGTTATCCCCCACTACAAACACAGCTATAGTCAAAAATGTTCAACTGACAAAACTAGAATATGGTTTACCTCTTCTTTACCTGCACTCCTTCCAAAATACAAATAAATTGCAACCTAATGAAAATAAAATAATCCAATGTATTCTCCTAGTAGACATGAATAAACATTACTGTGGCCTATTAAATCAAGTAAAATGGCAATCCAGTATTAACAGGGCAGCTTGTCTGTATACTACTCTCAATTACAAAATTCTCAACTTTGATGACTGCCCCTGACTTACTACTTCCAATCTGTGAAACAAATTACTCTTTATGAAGCAGCCAAGACATCACATTCATAGTAAGTAAACCCAAGTTAAAAAATGCCATTGGTGAGAGAATCTTTGTTAGATTAACTCTTACAATTTGGAATGAGCATTCCAATGATGTTAAAACAATCAAATATTACAAACATTTAAAACCTCACTAAGTGAACATTTATACAATGAAGCTAAGTGCAACTGTTTTATGGCTATAGGCTAATGTAATAAAATGCCTATGACTGACTTAGAATCTTCTTCTTTTTGGCTTTTCCCATTTAGGGGTCACCACAGCGGATCACCTGTCCACTCATGATTGGCAGTGGATTTCTATGGTGTCGAGTTGCCAGCCTGGTGCCCAATCTTCCACAGAAGGCACACACATGCATGCACTCAAGCCTAGGGCCAATTTGGAGTGTTGAATCTACCTACAGCATATCTTTGGGATGTGGGAGGAAACCGGAGCACCCGGAAGAAACCCACGCGACCACAGGGAGGACATGCAGACTCCACACAGAAGGCACCCCAGCTGAGAATCGAACCGGAGAACCTTTTGCTGTGAGGCAGCAATGCTAACCGCTGCACCACCATGGCCGCCCTAATGACTTAGAATGCATTCATAAAATTTGAACCTTTCTATTCTGTGCTTGACCAACAAATGCTCATGTGTATGTATCTGTATATATAGTAGCATTGTTTCTATTTCATTTGTTTCATTTTTATCTATCTCATTTAAGATATAAACCTGGAATGCCATTTTATATTGTGTCTTTTAATTTTTCCCACTTATTTGTCAACTGTAATATTAATACTTTTGCATGTGTTTATTACCTAATGAACTTGGGTGGTGACTGAAATGGTTGATACACCACCTCACCTATCTGGTTAACAAATCACAGATAAATGCAATAAGTAGAACAGGAAAATGTGATAAGACCATCGTTGAATGAAGAGAGGATATTGGCATCCAGTAGTTAGCATTTGTATGAAGTAAAACACAAATACAGCTCACATAGTGTTAAACTATGCACCACGGACAGTAAGGCAGGAATTTTATCAATTACTCATTAACTCCAAGAGAAACCAATCAGCTACCTAACCCTACTCCTCTCACTTAGAAATGGAGATATTCACCCAAACCCAGGTCCAATTGACTCCTCCTTAAATCAATCCAGTAACCTAAACCCCACTGATAACCCACAACTTAGAAAACCCCAAAACTCACTCTCAATAGCTAACCTTAACATACGTAGTATTCATAATAAAACAACTCAACTACATGCTCTCTTAGAACTCTACTCCTTTGATATTATTTGTCTAACAGAAACCTGGTTAAAAAAACCCTCAACAAAAGACAGCGAAATCATTCCTCCTGGCTATAATATCTTACGTCTCGACAGAGAATCTAAAAAAGGTGGTGGTATAGCTATCTTATTTAAATCTAGCCTTCAAATAACCACGTTCCACCAAAAACCTCCCCAGGATTCTAATGCTGAAATTCTTATTACCAAACTTGAAATAAACACAGTCAAATCAATCTTTATTGTCTGCATTTATGTTCCCCCAGGAAATAACATTTCCACCATAGAAAAGATCCTTTGTTGGCTATCACTAAACTTACCCCAAGAAACAATCATCCTAGGTGACGTTAATATCGATTGGCAATCTTGTAACAACAAAAAACCTACTAGCCATATTAACCTTTATGGATTCTCTCAGACCATTACCTCCCCCACTAGAATAAATAAAATTAACAAAAAGGAAAGTACCATAGACTGGATACTCACCAACAATCAACCCTATACTTATGAAACAGGAACCCTCCCTGATGATATAAGTGATCACTTATTAACCTACATCATCAGGCTCAAAACCAACCCTCCTACCCAAAGCATAACCAGAACAATCAGATCCAAAAAAAATTTGAACTTGGAGCTATTTCAAAACGAACTGATAGCATGTAACTGGACACCTTTAAAACATCTTTCTCTTGATGAAGCTGTAGATTTCTTTAATGCTAAGTTTCTGACCATACTCAATTACCATGCCCCCACACGCTCCATTAGAATCAGAGCTAAATCTGCCCCCTGGCTCTCAATTGAAACCAAACAAAAAATCACTCTCAGAAATAAAGCCTGGAACAAATCTCGCTTAACTAAAAACACAGCAGACTACCAAATCTTTAAGCAACTGAGAAATGAGACCAAAAAAGCAATAATGAATGATAAAAAAAACTACTACCTGAAACCTCAACATACTCGCCAAAATAACCCACAAAAGTTCTGGGCAAACATAAATCAATTACTACAGCCAAGTAAACCTGTCACACCCAACCCACAAGGCTCTGACATAAGTAACCCCAACCAAACAGCAAATTCCTTTAATTCCTTCTTTACCGAAACTATTCAAACCTTAGCAAGTCAACTCCCCATCAAAAACACAAACATGTCTAACAGCAACCTAAACCCACCCCCACCATTTTGCTTCCAACCTGTCCCTACAACTTATATTCTCTCCCTTCTCAAAAAACTCAAACCATGTACTCCCTCTGCTGACCTATTACCCGCAGAATACTTGCAATTAGCAGCTAAATCAATAGCCTTCCCAGTTTCAATACTGATAAACAGAACCATCACTGAAGGATATGTGCCTAAACTTTGGAAAATCTCCCATATTATCCCACTTCATAAGGGTGGAAATTCTACTGAAATCTCTAATTACCGCCCTATAGCCCTTCTTTCGCCCTTATCTAAGATTATGGAAAGGTGTATCCACAAGCAACTGCTTCACCACCTTCTCCAAAATAGCCTACTCTCTAACACCCAACATGGTTTCAAACCATCCCACAGTACCACCACTGCCCTCCTCTCCTTTACAGACACAATCAACAAAAATCGCAACAACAACACCCTTTCCTCTGCACTTTTCTTAGATCTATCCAAAGCTTTTGACATGGTCAACCACCAAATACTCATACGCATTCTTCAATCCTTATCAATTGATACCCAATCTATTAACTGGTTTAAGTCCTACTTAAGTAACAGACATCAAGCAGTACTCTGGAACTCCACTCTATCCTCCCAACTACCTGTCAACATTGGTGTCCCACAAGGGTCTATACTAGGTCCCCTCCTATTTTCTTTATTTATCAATGACCTACACCAAGTTTACCCTCAATTATACTCTTCTAATCTCAATAATAAATTCCTCATAGGGCACCTTAACATTCAAAGTATAAACAATAAAATACCCCACCTTCATGCCCTCCTAGACACCTATTCTTTTGACATTCTATGCCTCTCAGAAACCTGGCTAAAATCAGGCACTAAAGACTCTGAAATAATACCCCAAGGCTATAATATACTTAGACAAGACCGAACAAAACGTAAAGGTGGCGGGGTAGCAATCCTTTTTAAAAATCAACTTAACATAACTACTCTACCAACTTGTCCAAACCAGGATAGCAAAATAGAAGCCATCACAACTAAACTCCAACTAAATGCTAAAAAAGCCCTTTATATCATATGCATGTATCTACCACCAGGCAACAATATTCCAATATTAGAAGACTTTCTTAGTTGGGTTTCTACCACCTACCCACAGGAAACTATAATCCTAGGTGACTTTAACATAGACTGGAACACTATTAATGCTGAAAATCCCTCCTCTCATATTAACCTTCACGGTTTCTCCCAAACGATCACCTCAACTACTAGATTCAATAAGCACAGCAAAAGAGAAAGCATATTAGACTGGATACTCACAAACAATGTCAACAAAATATATAAAGTAGGTACCATGCCAGACGATGTCAGTGATCACTCCCTAACTTATATTTCTAGAGAAAAGTCAGATTGTGTAAACACCCCAAATATTAGACAAATTCGCTCTACCAAGCATTTTAACATAGACCTTTTTCTAGCTGAACTCAGCACTTGTAACTGGAATTCCTTAAAAACACTTCCTCTTGAGGATGCAGTTTTATTCTTTAATACTACTTTCTTATCCATTCTTGATAGACATGCTCCAGAGCGTTCCATTAGAATGAAGTCAAAAACAGCCCCATGGCTTACCAAAGACACTAAAAAATTCATCCTCGCTAGAAATAAAGTTTGGACCAAATGGAGAAGCCACAGAAATAGCCCAGATTTTCTTCTCTACCGCCAGCTTAGAAATCAGGCTAAAAAATCAATAATCTCCGACAAAAAAAAATTCTACTGTGAACTTCAGCAAACTCATCTTAACAATTCCAGACAATTTTGGTTATCAGTAAATAGACTCCTCTCCCCAGGTACAGCCAAATCTCCCTCCCCACTAAATGCCAACCCAAACACCCCTCTCCTAACTGCAAATACTTTTAACTCTTTTTTTTCCGAAACTATTCAATCCCTAGCTAGACAAATGAACATCAACAACTACTACCCCCCAAACAACCCAGCTAACTCTTCTTACAACTTCTCTCTAAAACCTATATCTACTTCTTACATCTACAGACTCATTCACAAACTGAAACCATGTACACCTTCAGTTGATAAGCTCCCTTCGCTTTTCCTACAAAAAGCAGCCAAAGAAATTGCATACCCTATATCCATACTCATAAACAGAACTATCCAAGAGGGATCCATCCCAGACATCTGGAAAGTCTCCCATATTATTCCACTACATAAAGGTGGCAACTCTATTGACTACTCCAACTTTAGACCAATTGCTCTCCTTTCACCCTTAGCTAAAATTATGGAGAAATGTATTCACCAGCAACTAGTACAATATCTCTCTCTACACAACATTATAGCACACTGTCAGCATGGCTTTAGACCTCATCACAGCACCACCACTGCCCTTCTTTCCTTTATAGATACTATCAACAAAAATCGCAACAATAATCTTCTCTCTTCTGCTCTTTTCATTGATCTCTCAAAAGCATTCGACATGGTCAACCACTCTCTCTTAACTAACATTCTTCAATCTCTTTCATTTGATAACCTAGCTATTAAATGGTTTAGATCACATCTTAGCAACAGACAACAAGCAGTCATATGGGAAAACCATATCTCTTCTCTTTTGCCAATTTCCATCGGAGTTCCTCAGGGCTCCATTCTTGGTCATCTTCTCTTCTCCCTCTTCATTAATGATCTTCATTCTGCTATCCCACAAGCAACCTGCATTCAATATGCAGATGATTCGACCCTTATTTGTTCTGCTCCATCCACTACAGAACTGATCTCACTTACCCAAAATATATTTAATACGGTTGCAACATGGTTCTCTGAACGGTTCCTCCTACTTAATGCCAAAAGACTAAACTTCTCCTTTTTACTCCCACCACTTGGACCCCCCCATTAAACTTCTCCATCTCCTCAAACACTAACACTATCATCTCTCCCGATTTGACAACAAAACTGCTAGGAATAACCATCGACAATAATCTCTCCTTCGATCAACACATTAACAACACCATCAAATTAGTTAACAGAAAAATAGGATCCCTTTATCGAATTAAACCTTTTCTAACCCCAACAACTAGAACCAAGATAGCCCAATCCCATCTCTTATCTACTCTACTATATGCCTCCCCTATTTATACCAACCTTAAGAAAAGCAATCTAACTAAATTAGCAATTTGCTACAACAATATTGCCCGTTTCGCAACTGGTAACCTCTTCAGAACCCATCATTGTCTTAACTTAAAACTTTTAGGCTGGCTTGAATTCCAAAACTACCTGCGAATCCCTCAACTCTCTATTGCCCATAGTATACTACACCAACCTGACAACACCCCAGTTCTCTCTCAACTGATAATCCCTTATAACAATCTCAACTCCCTGCGCTCTTCTCACAAACTGATGGCCAAATCTATTAAATCAAATAACTTTGCTGGTGACTGTCTCTTCACTAATACAGTAGGTAGAATTTGGAATCTTCTACCTAGTGACATAATTCTGACTACATCTTTGCCTCTTTTCAAACAGAAAATTAAACTGTACTTCCAAAACCACTGGCTCTGCTCCTGCAGTACACCTGACTAATTTATCCTATTTCTTACTCTTTTACCCCTCTGCTCTTTTCCTCTCTACTCCAACTCCTGTTCTGATTCTACTACTACTAGAACTTTAAGTATTAATATTTTTCTGCAAAATTGTTGGAATTCAAGAACAGTACATTTCTTTTTTATTCAGGAAAATTGTTTTATTACTGTTGAATCTCTCTCTTGCAGTGTTATTTTCCTTATAAGCTGTATTTCTTAGTAATCTATTTTTATGTAATGTACTAGTAGATAGTGGAGCTTTTCTCCTCGGGCCTCTGCTGAAAATGGACTTGTTATCCAGCCAGACTAGCCCGGTCAACAAATGTAAAATAAATAAAATAAAATAAAATAAAGTTGCTCCCCAAGCTACATGTATACAATACGCAGACGATTCAACACTAATCTGCTCAGCCACATCTGTATCAGACCTTCACTCCCTCACACAACACATATTTAACTCTGTAGAAGAATGGTTTTCCCAGCACTGTCTACTACTTAACCCTAAAAAAACTAAACTGCTCCTCTTTACACCTTCCAGCAAATCTCCCCACATTGATTTTACTATAACATCAAAAAAATGGCACACCTATATCGCAAGAGTCTACTACCAAACTACTAGGCATTACCATTGACAACAACCTTAACTTTGATACCCATATTGACAACACACTTAAAACCATTAACAAAAAAATAGGCTCTCTTTACAGAATCAAACCTTTCCTCACTCCAGAATCTAGAACAACTATCGCCCACTCCCACCTTATCTCACCCCTTCTCTATGCCTCTCCCATATTTACCAACTTATCAAAAAAGAATCTGTCAAAACTAGAAATCTCCTACCACAACATAGCCAGATTTGCCACAGGAAACCCCTACAGAACCCACCACTGTACTAATTTAAAACAACTAGGCTGGCTGGAATAGCGGCAGCAACTAAAAATTAACCAACTTGGCATAGCCCATCAAATTCTGTATCAACCTAACAAAACACCTATACTATCCAGTCTGATTCGTCCATACCATAACCTAAAGTCCCTAAGATCTGCACACAAACTTCTTATAGACACTGTCAAGTCAAACAACAAGGCCGGAGACTCTCTTTTCTCTAACACTGTTGGAAAAGATTGGAACCTGCTTCCCTCTGAACTTTCATCTATTCCCTCAAAATCTCCCTTTAAAAAGAAACTCAAGCTATACCTCAAAACACAATGGCTGTGCCCCTGTACTAATCCTGACTAACTTTACTTCACCCCTGACTTTACTTCACATCTGCAATTTCCCAATTTCTATGTCAAATCAGCATCCACTGACCTGTAACTCCTTCTAAATATCTACTTTTCATTTTATTTTCCTATATCCCTACTCTCTGTACATGTTATTGTATTCTCCATGTATGTCATGAGCTACAATTCTTTTTTATTCCATAACTATTGTACTATTTTTAACTACGTCACTAGTATCAATGTCTTAATTTTTATCTAATTATTATCTTATTACTTTTACATGTAGTTCTTTAATGGTTTTACTTAGTATCATTAGAAATTATAATTTCGGAGCTTATCTCCCCGGGCCTCTACTGAAAATGGACATATATCCAGCTAGACTAGCCCGGTCAACAAATGTAAAATAAATAAATAAATAAATAATAATGATTCACAGTTCAGTCTACACAAGGAAGTGCTTGAACAACCACAAGGAGTTACAGAAGAAAAGTTTATTATACAAGAAAATAAAAACACTTAAGCATTTTTGCCCTATTTGTGCAGGACTTCATCAGAATCATTTTGTAAATACCTTTACCATCATTTAAATAGTAAGGAAAAATCACATGATCCCAATCAATTAAGTTAAAACCATTCCATTAAAAGGAGTATAGCAAATAAAAAGCAATCAGCTGTAGTCACATAAAAATATGGAAGTAATTTAAGAACACAGTATAAGTACGTTTTAAAACTTTATCAGAAAATAAAATTACAAGAATAATAAGATAAAACCTTATTAAATATCTTAAAATATATACAAAATTATATATATATATATATATATATATATATATATATATATATATATATGGATCTACCTGACTACATCGAAACTTCAAAAGAGCAAAAACGACTTCACCGACACCACATAATCGACAGTTCACAAACACGACACCTCATACACTCGACACATCATAACAACAAACAAAACAAATCCCCTATCCAAAACCCACACACACAACACAAGCACACCAAAATCCTTACAAACCAACACTAACCCATACATACACAACTATCTACAACCCTAACCCAAACCCTTACCCTAAGGTCCGTCACTATCGCACACTCACCTAACCCGCCCTAACCCTAACTCACTCAACCCCCCTAACCCAAAACTATCACTACTGCACCCTTACCTAACCCGCGCCCTAACCCTAACTCACTTATCCCACCCCTATCCCTACAGACCGCCAACATCACACACTTACCTTACTCGCACCCTTACCTAACCCGCGCCCTAACCCTAACTCACTTATCCCACCCCTATCCCTACACACCGTCAACATCGCACACTTACCTTACTCGCACCCTAACGTCTGTCACTACCGCATACTTACAAATCCTTTCCCCATCTCAGTGTTCTCAGCGTCGGTGTCTTCCTCCGTCGGTCTTCTGCCTTGTCGATCTTCTGGCATCGGTGAAGTCGTTTTCGCTCTTCTGACGTTTCGACGTAGTCAGGTAGATCCATATATATATATATATATATATATATATATACAGTTGAGCAGCTCTATATGGGGCAGTAAGGATGTATCCATTTAGCCCTTTATCATTGGAGGCATTCAGTTTTAACTGCCACACCAACTCCATCATTTCTAGTTTTTTTCCCATGACCCTCCTCTGATATCCATAGGCAAAACTTCTATAATACCAAAAAGAAACTTTGAAAAATTGTCACGTGTCTGAACACGCAAGTATAATGAATTGTTAGTGTTGCCTTTATTAATAGCATACACATGCTCATAAATCCTTTTATGAAAATGCTATCCATTTTACCTAAATAGTAGCAAAAGCATTTTTGGCAGATAGCTAAGTAAATGATGCCCTATGTACCACAATTGCCATTACCCAAAATTATCCTGAAGGGAGGGTTCCCCACCACAACTTCTGTTCCCTCTAGGATATAGCTACATTGGTGGCATGTACCATACTTCCTCAAACCCTTATGTATTGTCTTTGTGAAAGTAGTTCACTGACTCTCAAATGACTGCTTAACGTTCTTCCCCATTTTAAATACAGAGGAGGGTGATGGTAAGGCCTGTATGGTCGCATGCTGTATGTTGTTTTTCTGGAGTATTTGTATTAGATTGGATTCTGGAGTAAACTCTCATAGGAGAATAGAAGATGAAGAAATGGAGGCTTTAATTAAGCAAATGATAGGAAGGTTTAGGTTAAGCTGGTTGTTAAAAGCAGAAGCAGGTAGTTCTCTTCCTCAAGTATTTAAACAGTTTTTCCCTGAATTTTCTGTATGTGGTGATACAACAAATGTCATTATGGTGTGAGCCCTGCAATTTAAGTCCAAAATTCAAAATTATTTGCTTGGAAGTGGAGAAGGTGGCAGTAGGTCTGTATACCACTGGTGCATTATTGGTATAGGAACTGAAGGAGGTGCTGTGAGTTCTCTAGCTGAGTAGGGAGGGGGAGGGAATGGTATACACTATTGAGGATTTTGTCATTGGCAAAGTAGAAGGAGGAGGAGTGTAGCATGATCTTTTACAGGGAGCTAACTGCAATGTTGAAGAGTGAAGGGAGAACAAAGTGACATACTTTGTTATAGTGTTTGCAGGTTCTTGAGGTTTTTCTTGGATCCATAAATAAGAAATAGTATATTAAAATCATGGTTGTAAGATACATTGACAGTGTCTCTCCTCCTTTCTGGAAGTGGGAGATTTTGTGGCATCCAAACACATTGAATTAATTTTCAACTTTAAGTTGTGGATGTGCAGACCCATATTTAGACAATGGTTTGGTATGACATCTGAGTATTTAAAAGAAGGAGCACATTCAATATACTGATTATTGTAGAAAAATGAGTTGGAAGAAGAGGTATATTGAGCTTTTGGGAGTGATAAAAAAATCACTTTATTGTTTTTAACATTAATGGTGAGTTGCTTTTTTAACTAACATGGTATTTAGTTTTATCAAGAATGATCTGGCAATTCTTATTCTGATGAAGTTTGGCTAAATGTGATGAATGAAAGCAATTAACAATAAATTATACTTTATTTCCAGGTGTTTGACCTCTCTGCTAGCATTTTTTGTGTTTCTTGATGCTCAGTTTATGCCAATGTTAGTTCTTTTCTTTTTGGATTCTGTATTATGATTTTGCAGTTTGGAGCTAATAACAAGATCATCTATGTAAAAGATAAGGTTAACTTGAAATGGGTAGGTAGTGAGCTGATGAATATGCTAAAAAGAACCGTGGCCAGAAAATAATGTAAATACTTATGTGCATGTATTAAGAAAATTGTAATAAGCAAAACAAAATGTTGGCATAAGAGTTAATAAAAATGTTAGTGTCTCAAAATCAGAATGAACTGTTTCAGCATTTCAGATTAAAAGTACTTATAGAGTGCAACACTTCATAACAGTAGATAGTTTGCATTCAATACCAAACTCTAAATAAAGAATGTTAATACAATACGAAGTAAAAATAAACTGCAAAGAGTGCCAAAGGTTTGCTGGTAGCCAGATGCCACATTTTTGACCTCCCATCATATTAAACAACTATAGCACATAGGTTTAATACCATGGGTGAAATCAACCCATTACTTATAATTTTTTTGTATTACTGTTAACACATACCTTGACAGCCAGTCTATAAACATCTAAGCTACTCTATCATTGTAAATATTGTAGTAAAATGGACATTAGGAAATCAGTGTCATAAAAATAAACAGAAACCCAATGGCTAATCACAGCAGTATGAAAATGCGGATTCATGTTGATTGAATCCCTTGCTTAAGCATAAGTCAGCAAATTGTAACATTACAATGTGAATGCATGCTGCATATAATGAGAATTATATGCTAAATACGTTTTCCACTAACATGAACATTGTAAAGCATGCTGGTTTGCCATCAGAAATAAGATTCAACACAAAAACAGTATCAAGTGCAGGTTATAAACAAAACTAGTAAAAAGCAAAAGTCCTACACTTTACGTTGTCCAAGGAAACCACAAACAACAGAAAAAGTATTAAAGAAAACCACTAAAAAACTTTGTAAAAAATGTTGAATTTAATGCAGAGTTAAGTGCTTTCATGTTATCTTTTGCAAGACTTTATCAGAACTAAAGAACCTCAGCAACAATAGATGTTTAAATAAGTTGGAAACACACATTCAAAGAAACTGTCATATATAACAAGTGGAACAATAGCTTTTTCTCATAATGGCTAATCTTTCCATAGTATCTTGGAATGTAAATGACCTTAGAGGTATAGGCAAAAAGGAAATGGAAAAATGACAAATGGAAATATTTTTGGAAGACTTAGTTATAAAAAACTAGAGGAAGATGAGGCTGAACAACTAGCAGTTAAGATAGGAGGAGATGAGATAAAAATTGTAATGTATAACCAATCTGCTGGAAAGTCTTCAAGAACAGAGAAGGGAAGAAAGTGATAAAGATCTGGAAGATTTTGTTTAATAGTATTTTAAAAGGAGGTGGAGCACCAGTGTCTTGGAAGAAAGTTGTGGTGGCTGTATTACCTAAAGAGGGTAAGACCTGTCAGACCAAGCCTCATAAAGACCCACTTCAATTTTAAACCATGATTATAAAGTGTTTACATCTGTACTAGCTAAACGAATGGCAAAAGTGTTGCCAAAACTGATATATATGGATTAACATCGTTTTGACGAGGAGAGACAAACATTTGGCACCATTAACAGAGCAGTGATGATCCAGAGAGAAACAGAATGTAAGAAAATACCACTGTTGTCTGTGGGTCTTGATGCAGGGATAGCATTTGACAGAATAAGCTGGGATTTTACATGTAGGGCAATGGAAGAATTTGGATTCTTTGATATAATAATAATATTAATTAGTAGGATGCGTGAAGTATCTGAGGCAATAATTAAGCTGGGTGGGTTTCTCTCAGTAAGCTGACATTCCAGATACCAGATTTGGGGGTTGTGAATAGAGATATTCTATACTAGAGAGATCAATTTATCAGAATCCAGGTCTCTCATTTCCCTTCCAGCTCCAGCATAGTCTATAATAACAGATGCTTCAAACTTTGATTGCGGATCACTTTCTATGGGTGTAAGATTGTAGGGTCTTTGCAACAGAAAAGGCATAACAAAATGTATCAATGTAAAAAAGATGTTACCACTTATAAATTCCCTCAACATTCTCTGGAGCAAATCCTGAAACACAGAGAGTGATTGGTCAAAAAACAGATTTACATATACCAAGTCTGAGATGGCCATTTCTTGAAATATTCTCCTTTCTCTCAGGTATGGAAAACTTGGAGTGTATGAGTTCAGGGGGGTGTAGAGTGCAGGCAGTTTGAGCCCCTTCAAAAAGGAAGTTTTAAGGAGAAGAACAATGTCCACGATTCACTCTTTTCTTGAGTTTTCAACTTTTTTTCAGTCTGTCAGCAGTTGACATTATGAGTGCTGACATTTTGATAGAGAGCCACCAGGACTCTTTTAAGACTAGCGTTTCCCTGGATCTAAGTTATTTGTATGAGTTACTGACTTCTGACCTGTCCTTTTCCTCAATCAAGGTACATTTGCTGGCCATTTTATCTTGTCTGCCCATGGATCCCTCTCTTTCAATGCCATCTCCTGTGAACATGATTTTGAAAGGGGTGTTGCACAGCAAACCTTCTAGAAAACAAGTGGCTCTCCTGGGAGTCTTTAATTTTATTTTGGAGAAATGAACTCTTGTTCCATCTGAACCAGCTCATTGGGCTGACTTGAGGTTCTTAACATGGAAACAATGATGCTGATAGCTCTGACCTCTGCAAGAAGAGTATCTGAGTTGCAAGGTTTTTATGGTGGGTCAACCATATCTCATTTTCTACAAATATAGGGTTTCCATAAGAACCAAGCATTAATTTATGCCTAAAGTGGTATTTGAGTTTACTTTAAGCCAAGCTATCCATCTTCCTGTCTTCTTTCCAGAACCTAAAAATAAGGGAGGAAGGATAATGCATACCTAGCATATCCACAGACAACTCAGATAATATCCTGACAGAAAAACATCTTTTAGGATCTATGATCAGTCATTCATTTCCCATGAAGGTAAGAAGAAAGGATAATGTGTTAAAGTAGACTATTTCCAAATGGATGTCCCATGTTGTTACCTTTTGTTATACCCATCACAACAAGGAATTCCAGGCCAGGCCAAGACTCATTCTACCAGGGTATTGGCTTCATCAGTGGCATTCTGGAAAGGTTCTTTGTATATGCCTTTACAAAGCACTACAAGCTAGATTCCTTCTCCAGTTATAGGACAGGCTTTGCTAGGATCATTCTCCAGGGACTCCTGGAATTTCAACCTTCCTCCTTCCAATCAGTGTAAGCTATGATAGTCTATCCATATAGCTAAGGCTACTACAGCCATGATCAGTATGATGAACATAATACAGCTGAATAGGTCTCTTTTGGCTTTTCCCAGTTAGGGATTGCCACAGTGAATCACCGGTTTGCTAGTGATTGGCAGTGAATTTTTATGGTGTTGAGTTTCCAGCCCAGCACCCAACCTTCACAGAAGGCATACACACATGAACACACACCTACTTGCATGTCTTTAAAGTTCACTTGACCACAAGGAGGACATGCAGACTTCACATAGAAAGCCCTCCAGCTGAAACTGAGAACATCTTGCTGTGAGACGACAATGCTAACCGCTGTGCAACCACGGCTAATACAGCTGAATAAGTAAAGGTAGCATAACAAATAGATGTTCAAATGATGAATGCTGCAGTAGCCACTCCCTCTCTTCATCCCCCTTATTTGGAGTATTTTTCATTGCCAAGGTGAGGACCTTTGTTTTTATTTTCCTAACATTGACCTTGTTAGGGCTTTAACCTTCCTCTCTCAGTTGTAATGAAAGCTGTGAAGGAGCCTACTGCAACAGTGATCATTCAAACATCTACTGTTATGATAAGTTCACATAATTGTACCGTCTGAAAGTATGATGTGACCAACAGGAATGTTATTAACAGATATGTATTTTATACATATTTTAGGTAGGTGAGACAGGTCAGCTATTGCAAAGACCCATTTTTAGAGATCAGCTACTGCAGAGACCCAAAGACATGCATCTGGAGCATTTCTCCCCTGGCCTCCACTGAAAATAGGCTCTGTCCTAGTCAGACTTTCACTGTTAAAAATGTTAATTAAATAAATAAAAATAAATATGGATGTCATCTGTTAAACAAATATATTAAAAACCCACAACTAGTAAGGAATTATTAATCAAAGTAAGCAGAAAGAAGTCTTACATGGTTACTGCTTTGCCTGAATCATGAAATACTGAAATTAAAATGCAAAAAGTATAGCACCAATTCACACACACTGATAGACATGAACTCTAAGCTGCAGAAAGCAGCAGATAAACATAGAGAGTACCATTTTGTGGTTATGGTGGGAAAGAAGGGATCTGCACCTTCATTCAAATTACAGAGCTGGACTACAACAGAAGAACACGGTAGCACATTTTAACTGTGCAAAACAAAAGTACTCTCACCTCTCCTTTGTGATGTACCATTGCCTTGTGCTTCTAGAAAATGGGTTGTTGTGCTGTACGCTCAGTTTCTTTCTTTCATGTTGCTGGGTTTGTCATACTTGCATCAGTAAGATCAAAGAGCTCCGTCCCTAAGCTGTTTTAGACAGTGGAACATTTACCATAAGTGGACCACAAGGTCTGTCCCTACTTGACTGCTGAAGGTGATTTACAAGAAACTGCCAGGCTGTCTATGAGAAAAGGATAATAGTTTCACAAATGCTTTCTAGTATAAGGGGCTTCATTCTTAAAAGTCAGTTTATAACAGCTCCAACAAAATTGAAACATCCAATACTTATCATGTTACAATTAAAAATGTCATTAACGATACACTGATTAGTTAACAGAGTAGGCTGACTTATCTGAACAACTTTGCAGCTTAACTGGATAGTCTTTTTTAAATCCTTGCCATCTCATTTAAAATTAAACAGCTTCAAACTTTATTAAATAAACTGATGCAAGTTTTCAGCTAATATCACAGGTTCATAAGTTCATAGGGTCATGTGTAAGTGCTAGGCTAGCTGCCCTTGTGGGCCATATTAAACCTTGCCAATTTCCCTTTTTGTGCTTGAAATAACCTATCCCATTCATGGCCAATAATTATATATTACCCTTAATGAGAATAACTGGGATCATACCATAGATAATATGGGGGGACCCATGCACAGGATAAACATTTAGGAGCTGTATCTTGTCCATTAGTAGCACAGGGGGCAGTCCTGGGGTACATTTTCTGTTTGCCATCCGTAGATCTAAGTTGTGCTTAAAAATGGACAGGGATGAACTTTGTTTTATGTGGATAGACAGCCTGTTCTATAGCAATGGTATCCTTTGTGAAATATACCTGTCCCTCCAAACCACTCTGTTGATGTTGCAGAAGAGATTTAGACCCCCCCCAAGACTGAGTATTCTGATGCCATTTAGCTTGTTGTTGTGCAGTAACTCCATCAGCAATGGGTCAGGGGATGCCTTGTGTGCCAGACACAGGTTATCTCTTAATTATCTGCAAGATAGCAGGTATAGTGCATAAGCAATCTCTGTGCTTGTGCACTAGTAGTGCTGTAGGTTTCCCAGTCTATAGTTGGATAGTTTGGATCACCTAGGAAAATGGTACTGGGTTTAATACTGAGTGATTCCATTTCATGTAGATACATGTTGTGGATTTCTTGGGTCATAGAGGGAGTTCTATAGGTAGCTGATATATGGTATGAGACCTCTCTGGTGGTAATTTAAAGGCGAAGAAATGCTGCTTTACTAGACTTAAAGTGAGTATCTTATAGATGAAGCACTTTGACACCTCCACCTTTTTCCCCTCATGCACAGTAGCTAGTCAAAAAGTACAGAAGGTATTACAGCCCTGCATAGCCTGAGTGCTCTCCACTGTTTTAAATGATGTTTCAGCCACTACACATGAGTTTACATCCTTCAGAGGGAGAAGGGCTTATAGGGAGTGGAGTTTCTTATTTAGACTCCTAGCATTGAGCAGTAACTCCTTTATATTTTCCTTTGTTTGCTTTGGTACTTTGGCAGGTTTATCAGGCTGGCATTGCCTAAAAAAGGAACTATGGCGTAGACAATGTATTCACCAATAATCAGAATCCTAGAAGGGATAGATGCAGGCCATTCCTGGTGAAGCAGTATTTTCTGTTTATCATATTCTTCCAGGCTGATAAATATTGGGCCCCCTTTGAATGACATCAAAACCTAAACCAATTATTGAATTTAATTATTTTTGATTAGTGGTGCTGCGGTAGCGTTGTTGCCTCACAGCAAGATGTTGTCGCTCTCGATTCTCA
Organism: Protopterus annectens; assembly: GCF_019279795.1. Taxonomy (NCBI): domain Eukaryota; kingdom Metazoa; phylum Chordata; order Ceratodontiformes; family Protopteridae; genus Protopterus; species Protopterus annectens. The sequence continues at coordinate 417,150,402 of NC_056738.1, read as the reverse complement.
GCTAGAGCGTCTTCTGTGTGGAAGCATGCGTGAATGGGCATGCCTTCGTTGAAGGTTGTGGATCAGGGCTGCTAACTCGGCACGTAAAAATCCACTACCAAACATTAGCGGACCGGAGTTCCGCTGTGGCGACCCCTAACCGGGATAAGCCGAAAGACACAACAATTATTTTTGATTCATATTTTATCATTCTTCAAGAAGGTAGAATGCTGTTCAATACTGATATCTTACCTGCCTGGAACAAAATCTAAAGCTCTATTATGCTGATGACCAAAGTGAGAGCTGATACTGCAGGCTGTAACATTCCCCTCCAGGGATGGTAGACACCTTTCATGCAGCCTTCCCAGCTGACCCGGAGCTTGTTGCGACACACTGCCATGGAGGAAATGTTCCTAACTGTGGGTGGCACACCCGGGGATGGTCCCCCACCCCTGTCGGAGGGGAAGGGGATCCGTCTCGCCCAGGTGGCTGCTTTTTCAGGTAGGCCTTATGGACCCCACCTGTTTATCTCTGAATGGTTTCATGCCCTCTTGAATTCTCTCTTCAAAGTTCTTTTCAAGTTTCCCTTACAGTACTTGTCCACTATCAGTCTTGTGCTGGTGTTTAGCCTTAGATGGAGTTTCCCACATGCTTTGGGCTGCATTCACAAACAAACCAACTCTGGGAAAACCTGATTCTGAAGCACTGGGGGTCACCACTAGCCTCACATCATCCATGGGCTGAGCCTCAATCACAAGGACCTGGGACCCCTGGGCCGTGCTGGGGAGATGAACTTCCATACACCACATTTCCCTGAGCCTGTCACCTCGACAATGATTCAACACTAGGCTCTTCACTTGTCATTACTGGGGAAATCCGGATTAGTTTTTTTTTTTTTTTTTGCTCCACTTAGTAATATGCTTAAATTTGGCAGGTCACCACATCTGATTTGAGGTTTTTATATAGTTCAGAGATGTACTTCTCAAGTCATTGACACCCACATGTACTATGACAGAGTCATACTGGTACTTGTTCAAGGACTTCAGTACATCTGTGATCTGATAGATCCTGGAACCAGACAAGCAACTAACTGTCACCACCCTTTCCTTGATCAGCCTGTATGTCTTACAATGGAGTCACATATAACTAGAAAGTTTGCTTGGGTAGATGCCTGCCTTATAGGCTCAGCATCTGTGACTTTGAAACTTCTTGTGCTACATGAGAAGATAGCTTTAACTTGTTGAGTCTGCTTTTTGCATGTGTTACATTTTGAACATATTTGAGGTTGAGGCAAGTTAATCTTTAGAACCTCAGCATATAATGGAGGTGTGGTGACTATTTTGGTGTCTGATTTTTATAGTGTGTGAGAATTTTGCCTCCAAGGACACTATATATGTACAGCTTTAACACACTGTGTTATGTTGTTTGAGTAATTGATGATCATCACATGGCATGAGACAATTCTGACACTGTCTCCTATCTCAGTCAGACGAGGTACGGAAGTTGTGGGAAGTACTGGTCCATGATTTTGATAGGAATGACTCAGGGGGCAGGGGTGACTTTAACTGCTTGGATTCTGGTTTGTTTAGGATAATGCTTTGGTGAACTTACTGCTAAGGTGTAGGGAAATCCTACTTATCTTATCTGAGGTGAACTGCAGCTCAAGTTGTATTTATTTGTGCTTGGCCCCGATTATATGAGCCTCTCAGAATTCTAAGGCTTTACAAATTTTGCAGACTTGTTTCTCACATTTCTGGGTTTTTCACAGTACTCTTCATTCTTGAATAAAAGGGGGTGGTGCAGCTCTGTGCAGGTTGTAGCTGATGAGCTAGTGATGGATACAATATAATGAGGCCGATGGTGAAATTCTGTGAGCCTAAAGCATAACATAGTTCACTTAGTCCTATGACTCTAAGCTGTAGGTCAATGACCCCAGGTAAGTTACATTCTCAGAACTTTTGTTTTTACAGTGGGGCAGGGAAGAACTGTAATTATTGTACAAACAACAGGGAGAACTGTACTTAATGTATCATTGTGAGCTGGGAGGGCTGTAACAATGCAGCAAACACAGGGGAAAAACAGTAGCAAATGTATCAACAGTAGCTAATGTAACAAACAGAAAGGCACTAGAATGCAACTTTATAAGCAGGCAAATGATAAGCAGAATACAGGTCAGTGCTGCTTAACATGCTCCTGCACAATGTCTGACTGCATTTACATCCATACTGTGCTAAGCAGATGTAAATGCAGTTGGATATTATGTAGAAGGACATCAACTGAAGCACAATGTAAAGAATATGATGTTCGCTTAACATCCTCATTGCTTAATATTCTATGAGATAGAACTTATCCTGGATGTTAGCAATGCGTACCTCTATAAGACTCTATCAGCAAAGCTGGAAAGTAAACAGCAGTAGAAACACAGAAGGACAAAACAGCCATTCTTGTGTGCTTTAATAGTACATGCCACATATGCCTGTACTGCAGTACTTCAGACAATCCCACTATGCTATTACAACATTCTTTTAAACTCTGCCATATACTCAGATTTTCACTTCTCAAATAGTTTCTGTCACAAAATTAAAATCTTATATCAGTGGTTAATGCCTTTTTAAACAGTTTTGTAATGTCTTTCAAATGGCACATCTTTTCTCTGTTTTTTTTTTTTTTAGAAATTAATTTATGTATATCTACTAAGAATTGTGGGCGATACTGTAGTTGAGGGCCTCACCAGATGCGCAGTAGCAAGCCACGCCGAAAACCTACCCCCGTGATATGTCATTCATGAATATGCATTCCCTCCCAATGTACAACCGAAGGAAAAAAGTGCACTCGACGTTGTAATAGGACAGTAAATATAACAGTAAAGTGAAAGTAAATTACCGGTATGGCGTGAACCAACATTTAAGCAAAAAAAAAAAAACACTTTCTCGACCTTGGGGTATTTCAGTTTCTTAAGAGGACTGCCAACTGCTAAATTATGGATTTGATACAATGTAATAGCTTCTTATTTAAACTAAAGTGTTTCCGTTGTCACAGTGCTTTTAATAGCCAAACAGTCACCAAAATCTCATACTGACACTTTTAACAGTTATGTGCTGTCAGTACAGCAAGCAATCGTGACGGAAGTGTAACTGCTTCTTCTTTCTTTCACTCAGTTGTGGGGTTAAGTCTTTAAGTATTACAGGGTGTTGCAGCATGACTGAACTTTGATATGCACATATTGTGTAAAACGGCAAGTTTGAATCGACCTAAAATGTTAAATATATATATATATATATATATATATATATATATAAAATTTATTGCCAGTTTGTTGAAAACCCCAAGTAATATGCAGATTGGGTTTGTCACTCAATTTGTGACATGCCCACTTCTGCACGAAAGGAACTGGTGAGGCCCTCAACTACAATATCACCGAATTGTGTTATGTAGAAATCACTCTGCATAACATTTGCCCCTTTCTGTATTTTGTTTCCACACCACTTGCTCTTCACTGTTCAGACTTGGCCCTCTAACCATCATGATGATCCTGCTCTGGTATCTTCCTCATCGCTCCTCTGCTTTCCCTTTTCATCAATTTCTTGTCAGTTATGTCACCTCCAATACCAAACAAAAAGGTATTAGCAGTAACTGCTGTGAACTCATTGTCCTCTTGCTTATGCTGTGATTATTATAAAATAAATACCCATGTAGAGCCACACTGTGGCTGAACTGTATCAGCATTTATTTGATAGTGCTATCCTGTACAAAGTACACACAAAGTTCATCACCTGGGTAGACACATCATAGGTATGTAACATTTCTCCAGGCTACAGACTCTCCAAGCATACGTGAGCATGAGGATATACAATAACATACAGAATTATTAATTTCCTTTGCTTTCTCCTTGTCTAATTATAATTTCACATCCTTCAAACTAAATGCAATATAGCAAATAACTGGAAAATATTTGTAAAAAAAGTGAGATTGTAATTATTCCCCCTATTCATAAATACATCTGTAGTATTCCACTTCCATTCTTATTGTCAGGTTTTATTTTAAGCCCCTAATATTACCCTGTGTTTTCAGAAAAATGAAAATAAAAGACAGTTTTCAGTTAGAGACAACAGCCTCAAAAACTATATTATAGAATTCTGGGAGTATTCCTAACATACCAGTAACTTTTGCTGTACTGTTTATGCATCTGTCCATCCATCCATATATCTATGTATCGATCTATTGTGACCAGGATGTTCAGAACAGGCATAGCCCATTTATAGCAGAGTCCCAAAGGAGAAAAGCTCCAACTTCAATACATAATTAATAGTAAACAGAAACTGAATGATTGAATTAATAGCCACTCATTTTGTGCATAATCCATGATCATGAAAGCAAACTGACTGTAGAGAGAAAATTGTACAGCTGAAGTTTACAGTTACAAAATAATTAATTACACATGCATGCATGTTACAGTACAGAAAACAGTGACGTCAAATAATAATTTGGATAGGAGCAAGCTGGCACAGGTTCTTATCAAAGTATACATTGCTATAAATTAAATATAGCACTTTTTAGGTTTGTGTGCATGGTGTAACCTACCCTAAACAATATAATAATAAAACAAACTACAATATATTTAAAACATATTTAAATAAGGTCAAAATAAACTATATAGAAAATGAAGATAATCAATAAACAAAAGTAAATGGAATGACAGAATCACAACAACATGCTGTTGTGAAATTCATAGTGCAAAGACTACGTACAAACAGTAGGCATAGGAATGGAGATGCAAGTAAGCACAAGAGAATGATGGCATACATGGGAAAGAAATTCTAATTAAAATAAATGAAACTGAAATATGACATGAGTAGGCCATGCTTAAGCAAATGAAGCTACATAGAGAATGTGAGACAGAGTAGCAGAGGTAAGGTGATAGGATTTAATGGTGTACGAAAGAACAGATACAAGATAAGACTTGCAGTGAGAGAGAGAGAGAGAGAGAGAGAGAACAAAAACAATATAATCTAGAGGAAGATAAATTGGACAGACAACAAAAAGAGTCACTAAAGTAAGTCAAGGATGTGATAAGATCAGACAGGATTTGGCAAGTGAATATACACTTCCCAGATGGACTGTGACAGAATGATTGAAACAAGGGATAATAGGAGAAGATAATACAGTGTCTGAGAAGAAGTAATGACAGAATTTAATAAAAAGAAATGTTGGATATAGTGTCTCAAAAGACGGAACATGGAAGTAGATGGTGGAAGCAGGCTTAAGGAAGACAATGTACCATGAATAAGAGAATGTGAAATCAGTTTCCATAGAAGAAAGAAAGAAGTCACAAAGAACATAAACTATGTGCAACAGTTGCTTGGAGGTAGAAGAATTTGAACCTACAGTTTACAGCTAAATGGTCATGGATATCACAGATAGGATGCAGATAATAAAAATAAGGGAAGTTACCTTGGCAAAGAGACACGTCACCAGTGGAGCCCTCAGGGTTCTGTGCTGGGACCTCTCCTGCTTGGCATCTAGTTTTCTGAAGTAAAGGCCAATACCAAAGCAATCTGGCTGATTATGTTTGCAGATGACTGCAAGCTAGGACCAGTCACTTAATCCCCAAATGACTTAGACCTTCTTCAGAAAGGTTTATGTCAAATAAATAATTGGTGTCAAAATCATGGTCTGAAGCTAAATGCCATAAAATGCATTATTGTATCCTTTGGAAAGTCATCTGCTCCAGGGAATGACCACATTGCTTGATCCAGTTGTTTGGGATTAGGGGAACTTATGTTCATAGGTTCATAGGTTCATAGGTTGGTACTAGGCTATCAGCCCTAGGGCCTATACAAGCCTAGCCATAACAATTCCCTGGCTATTTCTTCCCACATTATTTACTTTCCTGGACCCCTGTCTAGCAGGGCGACTGACATGGACAATGATCTAACTTTTGACCAATATGTGTCTATTATTGTAAGAAAGTCTTTCTATGTTGCACTGCTTATAAACAAAGGGATTGTGTCTAGATCTAGGGATGTTATTGTCCCCCTTTACTCAGGTTTTATTCAGCCAGTCATTGAATATAATGCTCTTTTTGGCATGTATCTGTCCAAACAAATGCAACAACTGGAATGCCCACAGAGATACTTACCATACCGGGCCTAAACAACGTGTCCTACACATTCTGGCCCAGGATTTGTAGTTTATTTGCTGTTTGGGCAGCTTTTCCATCTCTTTCAACTTTCTGGTTTAAAAGCCTGCATTGTGCTTGTTTCCCACCTTTCCTGTAACTACCACCTTTCCTGTAACTAGTGTAGTCCAGATACAGGTTTGCTGTATCCATGACTGTTTGTAAGCTTCTGAGAGGTGCTAAAGTCTGCTCTTAAATTTTTCCCTTAGATCTGCTAGTTCTCTCCTCTCCTGCACTTTTACTAACTTATTAGGCTAGCACTTTACCATACCAGACTTCTTGTAGCAATTATTGTAGCACATAAAAGTGCTATCAGCACTAAACCTTCTACAAGAGAACAGCTCCAGTACTTATTATTAATGCCCACCCCTACAGGCATGTCTAAATGTCAGTTGCCTGTACTTTCTGCTGTTAACCTGGTGAACTTGGGCATCCTGAGGCAATGTAGCAACTGCCTCATGTACACCGACAACCCTCTCCTCTTACCTCCCAACACTCAGACTTGCGAGAGATGCACTTATATATTCAAATTGGAAGCCTCACACTCTCCAGCCAAGATGGGAATAGCTGGTCAAGAGGAGAAGGTCAACACTTGCACCACACCACATGGAACACATAGCCCTCCAGAACACACACCAGCACTGCCTTCACATAAAAACACAAACCACACACCCACCTTCATGGAGGCTCTCAATAAAAATCTACCCAAACAGCAGAGACCTCCAAGGCAGAAATGCACTCGACCACCACAACACAGCACTAATCATGAGACACATAACTCTCCTAAACAGTGTGCCACTCAACCAAAGCCCCTAAGGCAAAGCAGCATGCCCAGCACACTAGTCATAGGTGACTTGATAGTAAGGCACACTGATGTCCCACTCACTAGGTTAAATAAGGAGAAAGTAACAGTTAACTACTTGTCAGGTGCCAGGATCTGACATATAATGCACACATTCAGGACCCTCAACAACAGGTACAAATATGACTCTGTCATTGCACTTGTGAGTGTGACTGACCTGAGATGTACCTCCCTGGACTACATGAAAAGAAACATGAAGGAGCTCTTGGATTATGTAGCCCAGGCAGGTATGACCCTATCCCTAAGCAGCATCCTACCATCACCCAGAATGATACCACATTACAAGAAGAAAATGATTTATTTCAACAACTGGCTAAGTTTCTAGTGTTATTCTAAGGGGATCCAGTATCTGTCTGCCTGGGATGACATGATTGACAGACCTTGATGCTTTGCCAGGGATGGCCTGCCTCTGTCACCCCTGGGCTTCTGGATACTGGCCAAGGCTCTTGCCACCCCTATAGTGCCTTTTTAGGTGGTGTTCAAAGACCAAATTACCACTAAAACAGCTACAAACAAATGCAATCTGGGGGTCATGCTGCTCAGTGCTAGAAGTCTAAATCTCAAAATGCACTCACTTGAAGCACTCCTTAAAATGGAGAACATTGACATTTGTGCTGTAACAGAGACCTGGTTCAAGTCAGCAGAAAGCACCCCTGCACTATGAGGCTATAATTCATTCCACACCTTTCGGCCCCAAAACTTGAATTGAAGCTCCAAAGGTGGTGGTGTTTCCATATTCCTAAAGGATGCACACACCTCCAGACTGGTAACCCAACATAACACACCAGAAATACTTCAGGTGCAGCTAACATTGGGTAAGACAATGATTCAGGTCATAGCCTGTTATAGGTCCTCAACCATGTCCTAAGGCACTCACTCCACATTCCTAAGCACCCTGGAGAATATTTGGGTCCAACCTAACACACTCATACTGGGCAACTTCAACTACCCCTCCATTAACTGGGAAAACTACTCATGTATCAAAACACTTGTACAATGTTTCCTGGAATTCATTAATTCCAATGCCCTTGACCAGCTTGTTCCTACCCCCACTAGAGGTAGCAACATCCTTGATCTGGTCATTACTAACATGGGCAACTGTTTGCTCTACACCAATAGTCAACTCCTCCCTGGTTAGATCCATCCCCAAACTAATAACCTTGGAAATCATCACCCCCCCACCCCCCACGCAGAGGTAACCACCATGAAAAACTTCTCCAAAGCTAAATTTGGGCTCCTAAGAACAGAGTTGGCTAACTTCACAGCACCCATGCAAATAGACAATAGTTCCATGTCTACCGAATCTTACACCAATGCACTGTACAAACACATACACAAATGCATGGATCTCGCCATACCCAACAGAATCAAGACAAAAAAAAAAGGAAGCCAATCTGGTGGTCTCCTGCCATAAACAAACTCTATGACAGAAGGAGGAAACTGATGCAGAATAAGGTGAAATCCCAAGACTGGAAAAACTCCCTTATCAGCTTCAACAAAAAAGTTGAGATCCCTCATCAAATCCGCTAAAGCTAGCTATGAAAACAGAATTGCAGCAGATAGTAAAGACAACTGCAAGGCCTTCTATAGTTATGTAAAGAACCTCCACCGCAATACCCAGATTTGCTCTGAGCTACTGCACAGTGGTACCTCCTATACTGAGCCAACAGATATTGCCAATATACTGGCCGACAGATTCACTGCCAACGTTACTCCTCTCTCCCTGCCAAAGGACCAATCACAATACCAGTAGATTGCCAGGCACCTAGTATTACTGATGCAGGTTAAAACAGCACTGTCTTAGGCCAAAAATACAGCTTCTAGGGGACCTGACAATATCTCTGGCTGTGTTCTACATGAACTGCAGAGTGGACTGGGACCTCACCTATGTGCCCTGTTCAAACACAGCCTCACCTCCGGCTTTGTCCCTACCGAATGATGCACTGCTATAGTCATCCCTCTCCACAAAGGAGGAACAACTATAGACCCTGGGAACTATTGCCCCATTAGCCTGACAAGTCTATTATGCAAAGCTATGGAATGCATCATCATCGACCTAATAAACAAAGATATAGGGAATCTCCAAACTCTGGATCCCACACAGTTTGGTTTTGTGAAAGGTAGATCATGCCTGCTCAACCTGGCTGACTTCTTTGAGTCAGTTACCAGAGCTGTGGATGAAGGAAAGTTGGTTCATACAGCCTACCTTGATCTGGCCAAGGACTTTGATACCATTCCCCACTCAGGAATCATAGAAAAACTCACTAAGCTAGGCATCAACCCCTATATCACTAGGCAAGTTGCAAATTGGCTCACAGATAGAACCCACAGTGTAACAGTAGCTGACTCCAAGTCAGACTGCCCACCAGTCATGAGTGGAGTCCCACAGTGATCAGTCCTGGGTCCTGTCCTGTTTGGTATCTACTTTTCAGAAGTCCAGTCCAACATGAAGGGACTCTGGCTGAGAAGGATCACAGACGATTGCAAGTTGGGAGCCATTATTAACTCCCCAAGTGATGTTGACATCCTACAGAAAGGCCTCACTGAGACCGCCGACTGGTGTTAGAACCATGGCCTTAAGCTCAATGCCAAAAAATGTGTTGTCATCCCTTTTGGGAAAAACCCAGTTCCCATGAACTACTACATCGATGGTAGTCCGCTGAACACAGAAGGTGTTATAAGAGATCTGGGAACACAAGTTGACAGCAACCTCTCTTTTGACCACCACACTGCCACTGTGGTCAGAAAGTCCTTCTATGTGGAACTTCTCATTACTAAGGGTTTTGCATCCAGGAAGAAAGTGGCCATTGTCTTCCTCTACTCTTCCCTCATTAGGCCAGTCATTGAGTACAATGCGACATTTGGCAGATACCTCACTAGACACTTGCAACAACTGGAGAGGCCGCAAAAGTACCTCACAAAGAGGATCCTAGGCCTTAAACACTTGTCCTATATGGACAGACTAAAAAAACTCCAACTATTTTCTGTCTCATATCGCCTACTTAGAGGTGATCTCTGCTTGACTTACAAAGCCATGTCTGACCCAGCTCTGTTAGAAATGCTACATATAAAGAAATTCCAATCCTTTCACACCACACACTCCAGAGACCTCAACCTCATTACCACAATCAACAGAACATGCTGGAGTGATAGGTTTATAACCCAGAGACTGCCCATGCTATGGAATAGACTTCCCATACATGTCAAACAGAGCATCTCACTGGCCCATTTCAAGAGAAATCTTGATGAGTGGATGGGAAATAGAAAATTCACCATGGGGATCACTCCAGTGGCTCCACTCGACAGAGGCACTGGAAAATAAGGTCGGGTTGCACGATGCCAGAGTAATCCTATGGGCTAGATTTGTAAAGGCTCCAAGGACATTAGCCAAGTACACACCTATGAACCTACATGGACCAGCTTAAATTTTATTTACTTATTTATTTATTTGTTTATAGGTTCATAGGTAGGTAATAGGCTATTGGTCCTAGGGCCTGTACAAGCCTAGCCAAAAAGGTACCCTGGCTTTCACCACCCAAGAAAATGATTTTCCTCTGCCCCTGTCAAGCAGAGCCACAGAAGTGATCCCCGGGGTGAATTTCCTATTTCCCATCCAATCATCAAGATTTTTCTTGAAGAGTGCTAATGAGGAGCTCTGTTTGACATAGATAGATAGTCTGCTCCAGAGTATGGGAAGTCTCTGGGATAGGAATCTATTCCTTCAGCATGTTCTGTTTATTGTGGTGACAAGGATTAGGTCCCTAGAGTGTGTAGCTCGGAAGGATTGTGATTTCTTTAAGTGGAGCATGTCCAACAATTCTGGGTTTGACATAGCTTTGTATGTTAGGCAGAGATCACCTCTAAGTAGGCGATATGTGACTGAGTAAAGCTGGAGTTTTTTGAGATGGTCTGTGTAGGGCATCTGTTTGAGGCCAGTAATCCTCTTTGTGAGGTATTTCTGTGGCCTTTCCAGTTGTTGTAGATGTCTTGTGAGGTACATACCAAAAGGGGTGTTGTACTCTATAATGGGTCTAATGAGTGATGAGTAGAGTGGAACAATGACCTCTTTTTTTCTGGATGAGAAACCTTTTGTGATGAGGTGTGCCATGTAGAAGGATTTCTTGACCACTGTGGTGATGGGATTATCAAAGGAGAGACTACTGTCCACCTGTATCCCAAGGTCTCTTATCACACTTTTGGTGTTAAGTAGACTACCACCTATGTGGTAGTTCATGGGTACAGAGTTTTTACTAAAGGGGATGACAATGCACTTTTTGGCAGTGAGCTTGAGGCCATGGCTTTGATACCAGGCATCTGTCTCAGTGAAGCCCTTTTGTAGGATGTCCACATTGTTAGGAGTTTTGATTATGGCTCCTAGTTTGCAGTCATCTGTGAACTTAGTTAGCCAAAGACCTTCTGTGTTAGCCCGTACTTCAGAGAAGTAGATACCTAACAGGAGAGGACCCAGGACTGAACCCTGTGTTACTCCACTTGTCAGTGGTCTGAAGTCTGATTTGGAGTCTGCTACTTTCACAGTGTGGGGTCTGTCATTAAGCCAGTTGGCAACCCATCTTGTGGCAAAGGGATTTATACCTAGTTTAGTGAGTTTATCTATAATTCCAAAGTGGGAGTTGGAGTAGAATGCCTTGGCGAGATCTAGATAGACTGTGTGAACCACCTTACCCTCATCTATGGCTTTGCTGACTGCTTCAAAAAAGTCTATCAGGTTTAGGAGACATGATCTGCCTTTTACAAACCAGAGCTGTGTGGGGTCCAGAGTTTGGAGATCTCCAATGTCTTTGTTTATGAGTTCCATGATGATACGTTCCATGGCCTTGCAGACCAGGCTCATCAGGCTAATGGGGTGGTAGTTCCTGGGGTCTGTCATGGCTCCCCCTTTGTGGAGTGGGATAACCGTTGTGGTGCACCATTCAATGGGCACAAAGCCTGAGGTGAGGCTATGACTGAACATGGTACTTAGGTGGGGTGCTAGTTCATTCTGTAGTTCATGTAGAAAACAATCTGGGATGTTGTCAGGTCCCATGGATGCTGTGTTCTTAGCTTTGGAGAGTGAGGTTTTTACCTGTGCAGCCGTGATTACAGGAACTTTGCATTCTTCTGGTATAGAGATGGGCCCTTTAGGAGGGTAAGAGGGGGGTAAAATTAGTACTGAACCTATCTGCCAGGATGTTGGCAATATCAGTTGGTTCTGTATATTTAGTGCCATTGTGCTGTAACTCAGAGCAGATCTGACTGTTGCCATTGAGATTCTTGACATAGCTATAGAATGCTTTGTGGTTGTCTTTAGAATCAGTGGCAATTTTGTTTTCATAACTAGCTTTGGAGGATTTTATGAGGGATCTCAACTTCTTACTGAGGCTGACCAGGGAGTTCCTCCAATCATGGGATTTTACTCTTTTTTGCAAATGTTTCTTTCTTCTGTTGTAGAGTTTGTTTATGGCAGAAGACCACCAGATTGGCTTCCTATTTTTGGAGGATAGCATCTTGGTTCTGTTAGGGATAGCACGATCCATGCAATTGTGTAAGTGCTTATAAAGAGTATTTGTGTAGCATTCAGCAGTCGTACCTCTATTGCCCATCTGCATGGGTGTCGTGAAGTTTGCCACTTCTGTTTTAAAAAGCGTGAAGTTGGTTTTGGAAATTTTTTTTATGGTTGTTTCCCTAATGGGGGGTGAGGGCGAGATGTGGATGTCTAGGGTAATTAGCTTGTGGTTGGATCTGTCCAATGAGGAATTGACCTCTGGTGTGGAACACCGGTCAACCATGTTGGTGATGACCAAGTCTAGGATATTGCTGCCCCAGGTGGAGGTGTGGATAAGTTCCAAGGCATTGGAATTTATGAATTCCAGAAAATGTTGAGCAAAAGAGTTGGTACATGAGTAGTTTTCCCAGTTAATGTTGGGGTAGTTGAAATCACCCATTATTAGGGTGTTAGGTTGTACCCTAATGTTTACCAGTGTATCAAGAAAAGAGGAGTGGGAATCCTGGGGCATGGTGGGGAGTCTGTAGCAAGCTTCTATCTGGATTGCGGTCTTGCCCAGAGTTAGTTGAACTTACATAATCTCAGATGCATTATGCTGAGCAACTAGCTTGGAGGTGTGGAGTTCCTTAATGAATATGGACACGCCTCTGCCTTTAGTGTTTCGTTCCAGGTTAGGTGGCCGAAAGATGTGGTATGAATTATAGCCTGGTAATGCAGGGGTGCTCTCTGGAGCTTTGAACCAGGTCTCTGTCACTGCACAGATGTCGATGTTCTCCATTTTAAGGAGTGCCTCGAGTGAGTGCATTTTGAGTTTTAGACTTCTAGCACTGAGTAGCATTACCCTCAGATTTTGCTTGCTTGTACCTGTTACAGTGGTGAATTTGTTATTTGAACTTTACCTAAAAAAAGGCACTATAGGGGTGGCAAGAGCCTTTGCCAGTATCTGGAATCCCAAGGGTGACAGGTGCAGGCCATCTCTGGCAAAGCATCGTGGTCTGTCAATCATGTCATCCCAGGCAGACAGATACTGGATTCCCTTAAAATGACACCAGAAGCTTAGCCAGTTGTTGAAGTCAATCATTGTGTCCTTGTACTGTGGTATCATTCTTTGTGATGGCAGGATGCAATTCAGGGCTAAGGTTATACCTGCCTGGGCTACAAGATCGGAGAGCTCCTCCATGCCTCTTTTGATGTAGTCCAGGGAGGTGTGTCTCAGGTCATTCACACCAACATGGAGAATGATAGAGTCATATTTGTACTTGTTGGGGAGTGACCTGAGTGCATGCATTATGTGGTGGATCCCGGCACCCAACAGGCAGCTGACAGTAACTTTCTCCTTGTTTAGCCTGGTGAGTGGAACATCAGTGTGCCTGACTATAGAGTCACCTATGACTAGAGTGTTGGATACGTTATGCCTTATGCGCTGTAGTTGATTGGCACACTGAGTTTGTGGGCTATGTGTCATTTTGGTTGTGTTGGGGGGATGGAGGTTGCTTGCATTTCTGCTTTGGAGGTCTTGGTTGTTTGGGCAGATTTTTATTGAGAGCCTCCACGAATGTAGGCATGTGTTTTGTGCTTCTATGTGTGTGTTTTGGTGGTGTAGGTTTTGAGGGACTATGTGAAGATTGTGGTGTGGTGTAAGTGTTTTCCTTCTTCTCTTGACTGTCTAGTCCAGTCTTCAGTGAAGAGAGCTTTGCTTCCAGTTTGGCTATATAAGTGCATCTTTCACAGGTTGTAGTGTTGGGTGGTAGCAGGAGAGGGTTGTCTGTGTACATGTGACAATTGCTGCATTGCCCCAAGATGCCCAGATTCATCAGGTAGACAGGAGAAAACACCGGGAGCTGACCTTTAGACATGCCTGGAGAGGTGCTTATTTATTAAGTACTAAAAACTGTTTTCCTCTAGACAAGTGAGGAAAGTTGAGTGCTGTAGTAATTTATAGCTTATTTAGTGTTTACAATGAGTTCTGAACAAGTGCTAAGCTCAAAGAAACAGATTTGAGTGCTAAAACTAAAAAGCTGGCTAGTTGCAAGGGAAAATTTGAAGAGCAGACTTTATGGCACCAGGAGTAGTTTAACCCTAGTTAAGCGGGGGGACTCAGGAGCTTACAAACAGTCCTGGATACAGCCAATCTGTATCTGGACTAGACTTGTTACAGGAAAGGGGAAACAAGCTTAGAATTTTTTTCAATAAGGAGGAAATGGAGAAAGCTGGAACAGAAGTTAATTCAAGGTTAAGAATCTGCGTGGGTTGGCCTTCACAAATGTTCTCTATTAGATTAAATGAACTAATGACACTAGACTGGGAGGAGTGTCACAGATCAAATATACAGTATGCACAGGCAACTGCAAAGCTACCAAGTGTAAAAACACCACAACAATAGGGAGGGTGGGTGGGAAACTATTAGAGCTACTAGATGTAGCCACTAAATGAAAGTTTTAAACAGATCAAGGAGCAAGCAGACTCTACAGAATGCTTTTAACTGCAAACAGACTAGATGGGAGAGAAGGTAGGAAAGTCTTCTGAGTGGATTTCTGAGGACATACTTACTGAAAGGAGAGAGAAGGTGGTCAAGTTTTCTTTATGTGATAATGAAGATGCAGAAGGATAGGGGATGGACAGAAATGGCAGTCAAGTCATTTATTAACTCAGAGGGTTATTTCAGCAGCATTTATTTAGAGAAGAAGAGGAACCAGCTAATGAATGCATTATTACAGCCCTCCATTGGGGGTGGGGTTCTGGAATGATTTATTAATGGATATGTTCAATGCAAGTAAGCCTGAGACTGGGAGAAAAACTTCTTGGGGTGACATAATGGACAAAATTCAAATGGAAGAAGTATATAACATCACCAAGAAAAAGAAATCCTACTCAGAAATTGTGAAGGGAAGCAAATGAAAGAAAAGAAAAAAATAAGATAAAGCAATGTGGGGGTAAAGGTGAAAAAAGCTTCAGTGTGAGAATTTCCAGATGAAGGCATGGATAGGTATAAGTTTGGGAGCTTTTATTCACACTAACAAGGAAACTTTTTGTGACATTATATTTCAGACTGGTTACATAATAGAAAGGTTTTTAGGTGTATATAAAAAAAAAAGAAAGATGGTTATCCATGGAGCAGGTATGTGCTTAAAGCATTTGGTAGAGAAACAAGAAAAAAATACATATTCAGTTCAGAACCGAAGTGGAAAAATAGACCTTAAAAGAACATTTAAAAAAATATGTAAAGATGTTAAAGACATTTTGAAAATTTATGATAATACAGGCTTATGACAGGGAGATGGGCTTGTAACGTGATACTGAAAATGGACAATGCAAATATTGCACATATTCCTAGTATCATAAATGTTGAAGGTGATAAAGGTGTTGTGAAATATTGGAATCAACCAAAACCATGTTTTTTTTTTTCCTGTGGGAAATCAGATAATTTATTCAGCAACTGTGGAAAAAGAAAATTCTATTTGTACAGAGAAATGGGATACAATACTAAAAATATGAATTTAAATGCTATAAATGTAAAAAAAAAAAAAAATGCCTGTCACATGTGGATTGATTTTAGAAAAGTGTAGATATTGTAGACGGGGAGTCAAACATTCATCAAAAAGAAAAAAGAACACGACCAAACATGTACAAAACAAGAAATGGTAAGAAACGATAAAGAAAAAGGTGGGGAAGATAGGGAAGAAGTTAATAAACATAAATAAACAGAGGAAAGTTTGGAAATAAGTGATAATGAAGATATGCAATGGAGTGTAGTGAAAGAAAAGAAAAACTCAGTTGGCAAAAGCATAAGAGGAATGAAAAAAAAATTATAGTAACCAATATAAAAGGAAAAAAGAAGGGGGAAGGATAAATAAGGTAAAGAAATGATGTAGAAATAATATTTAAAAAGATAGAGAAAGATAACTGTGGATTAGTAGCTGTAAAAGTAAATTGTATGAAAAACTGAGAAGATTAAGTATTCTGGAATGGTGAAAAAGACGACACAGATATGATTATCTTGAAAGATGTAAGATTTTTAAATAAGGATGAAAGAGTTCAAAGAGAAAGATCATGTGGTGGTAATATAGTGTGGAATTTAGGAAGAGAGAATTGTATATGTGTATATACATACATATATATATATATGTTTTATGTAAATACTCAAACTATTAGATATGACATTACTCGTAATAGGTAGAGTAACAATTTTAGATTTAAGATGGACAGTAGAAGTATATAGAATTACTGCACTTTATGCATTATTCACAAGTAAGGAGAGAGAAAAAATGTTTCAAAGAATTTTAGATTATATAACAGTCAATATGGATATCATACTTGTAGGGGACTTTGTGATTTGGAAAGAAAAAAGGAGCTGATGTGACTGCAATGTTAGAAGTAATTAGGTATGGAAATTTTAATTTATTGGGATCCAATAAGTAGACATATTGTAGAGATGAACATAGAACAGAAATATATTATTTCATGATATCATCAGGAATGGAGGAAGGTGTGATGGAAACAGTGTTTTCAGATTATATTACCATTTGGACAGAGATTAAAAATAAAGTAGAATGTATAAAAATAGGAAAAGGAATAAGGAGGATCAATGAGAAAACGTGGGAAAAAGAAAGAAAAAAGTATATGGAGCTTTGAAATGATCACATTGATATGAAAGATTTTTATAAGAATAGGTCTGAATGGTGAATGGTATTTAAGGATAAATATAAGAAATGTTATATAGAGTGTCAATTACAAAACAGGAAAGAAATACAAAAAGATTATGATAAGTTAAGAAATGAGGCATGCGTTAACATTGAAAGAAATTATAGATAATATTTTAGTAAACAATAAGAATTATACAAAATGAATCAAGAGAAAATTAAAAACCTATATAAACAAAGATATTTATTGCAAGGAAGAAAAGAAGTAGCTTCATGTTTCAGTAAAATAGTTAAAGAAGATAATAATATAATGGGAGAACTGAAAGATGTAACAGGTAACATTCAAAGTAGACAAGAAAATATACTGAAGTTATGATAGAGTATGCAAAATAAATGTTTAAAGAAAAAAGAAAGAAGCAGTGGAAGTTAAAGATGCTTTCAGAACATGATAACAAGGAATTGTAAAGAAAAACACTTCCGGAAAAATGGATAAAATATTAGCAACAGTGTAGAATTGGCAGGAGGACCTGATAGGATAGAGTATCAAAGGTATGAAGACATGTCAGTATAGCTTTTTGGAAATATTCAGTGAATGCCTAAGAGAAGGATTTAAATATAAAGAATTATGCAGTAATATCCTAAAGTTTATATAGAAAAAGGGGACAGAAAGGAAATGCAAAGCTGAACAACAATGGCAGTGAATAAAACAAACTTCATAAGTAAAGAATAGAAGTTAAGATTCATAATATAATTGATAAAACAATATAAAGTGTTAATGATAAAGGAAGCCAGGAATTATTAATGATAGAGAATTGGTAGATTTTATATATATATATATATATATACATATATATATGTCGGTGTGTGTGTGTGTGTATGAAAAAACAAAGCAAAATAATGATTGGTAATTTAAGTAAGGCCTTTGATTCTATACAACATAAAATACTGTGGGAGATATTTCAGTTGCACAATATTAGTACAAAGATAAGAAAGGTATGCATACTGCCTATGAAGCTGCCTATGAATATAACAGAATAAACATTTTGGTAAATGGGTACCTGTCAGGAATAAATATTAAGAGGGGTATAGGAAAAGACTGTCTATCACGTAGCTTAATTTTTGTACTAGTAATGAATGCGGTATTAGTTTGTATAAACCAAGATATGAAGAAAGAAAGAAAGAGTATGCTACTAAGGAGAATATTAGTATACCTATTTTGTTAGCTTACACAGATAATATAATGCTTGTTACAAAGAATGTAGAAGGAATGTTAATAGTACTGAACTTTTTAAATGAATGTTTAAATGCATAGGTTTGTATTTGAAAAGAGAAAAGAGTAAAGGTTTAGCGTATATTGGAAAGATAGGAGAAACTGAATTAAATATGGAAGAAATAACAGTTTTAGGAATGCACTTTGGAAAGCAGGAAATAAGAGATTTACAGTGGAAGAAGATGATAGAAAACATGAGAAATAAATGTTTGTTTTAGAAAATATTTAGGTTATCATTTAAGAAGATTTATTTAAGAAATTCAATATAAATGGCAAAAATAGCACACTTGCATAGTATATTTAGTTCACCACTAGAAAATGAAAAATAAATGTGCAACGCATTTTTGTTTATATGGGGTTGTAGGTTTATTAAATCTGTGTAAAGTCCTTAAGAGGTTAAAGGATGATAATTCAAATGAAAAATAAAAATCGACTGCTCTGAATGAAGTGAAGCTCCCAGTACCATAAAATTATACCAACAACAACAAAAAGGAAAGCAACAAACACAGCAGAAAAGGAATTATGCCAACAACAAGGAACAGATGAGAGGCAAACACAGTAGAGAAGATCCCAAACTTTTATTAATTTTATTTTGTTTAATTAATAAAACTTTGGGATATTCTGTGCTGTGTTTGCACTCACCTTTTCTTCTTGTTGTTGGTTAGAGATGATAATAATACATTACTAAGTCAAATATTAAAAAGAAAATATGAAAAAGAATGGAAGTTATACATTTGAAAACAGCAAGACACTGAAATGCAACTTTATCAGGAAAAAATTCTGTTATGGAAAATAAAGATAGATGAAATTTAAAATTAAGGAAAAATATAGTATAAATGAAAATGTTATGTGTACATGATGAGAAAATCAAAGCCATAAAAGCAAGAACAGAAAAAGTTAAGAATATGGTATAATGTCAAAATATTTTATGGATATTGACTATAAGTAAATTATCAGTAAAGGCCAATATGCCATATGAAAAATGAGAAGAATGAATATGTAATTATTGTAAAGCATTTGAAATAGCAGAACATGTATTTTTGAAGAGTGAAAGAGTTGTGAAATTATGAAAAAAAATTAGGTGTCTTGAAATATTTGATGACTCTGGCTTTGAAAATGGAGTGACGGTCAATAATTTAATTAGTAGATTGGATTTCTGTATAAATGGAAGATATAATTTGGTATTTATAATAGGTGCAGTGGGATCCCATCAAATTATCTATGATATGATCCCAGTTATTCTCACTAGAAGTAATATACAATTATTAGCCATGGGATGGGTAAGGCCTGTCCAACATCAAATGAGATTAATTCAAGCACTAAAAGGGAAACTGGTTAGGTTTAAAATGGCCCATAAGAGCAGCTAGCCTAGTACTTACCTATGAACCTGTAACTCACCATTTGATTTGACTTTATACATTACATTGCAATATCAGTGGTAAATGCCATAAAACATGCATCTGAATTGTGGAAGATGAGGATGAATGTGCAACAAATAAAATTTCAATGAATGTATCAAAAAAGCAAGCATGTTTCCATTTTGGCAAAAATTTATTTCATGCAAGTACCAGTTGGTTTGGAGAGAAAGACTGCAGAAAATGCCTCAAGCAGGATCTTGTTAAGAGAGTGTGCTGAAAGGATAAGACACTCACAAATAGTAACAGGCAATGCAATGAGAAAAGTGCAAGACCTCTAATGCAGATGAAGTGTTTACTATAGACAATGACACTGTCTCAGGAAATATAGAAAATAATATCAAATCTGAAGATGACTGCAAAGTCAAGGATGACAGGGATAAAGCAGATCAAAGCAACTTGCCTTTAATTTCTCCTAATGAATGTAAGGTATTGTCCTTGAAATACCAGTGAGGAAGCCTGCAGTGATGCTTAAACTTGTACTGATGAAAAAATGCCTCTTAATTGTGTGTGTGTGTGTGTGTGTGTGTGTGTGTGTGTGTGTGTGGAGGTAGGGATGTATAATAAAAACAACTTAGTCCACTTTCAGTTACAAAATGGAAATAGAAGAATGTTATCACAAAATTTTGTTGATTAGACCACTTAAAGGAAGTTTTTAGTATAATTGTCTTTTTTCCTGGAATAACTTTAGTTCCAGCAGTATGCAAATAAATAAATAAATAAATACAAATGAATAACTGAATAAATAAATAACTAAAGATGTGATAATTACTCTGCAGATCTGCAGGTTAACTTTGCTATTTCATGACATTCATGTAACACACAAAGACAATGTTTCCCTAAACAGATTATAGGAACTGTCAAGTTAATAAAGGCAAGTGAGTTTTTCAAGGATTTATGGTTCACAAAAAAAAGGGGTTTCCAAAGTTCAGAGGCAGTGCTTAAAGCATTACTGCCCTGCATAGAATCACTGTTAAGAGCTTCTCTAGGGCTTGTGAGTTGTTATGATAAAGGTCTGCTAAACTTTTCCAGAGCACTATAATCACTGAACAAATTTTTGCAGATGGGGTCTAAATGGAAATGGACTGAGAGATGAAAACAGATCTTAGAAACAAAGTAGATGAAAACATGAAATAAAGTGCTCACATACTTTCACTTTCCCTTTTTGTTAAGCTAACCTGTAGTGCCTCATGTGATGCCCGTGCACTGACTCAGTAATCAAGGAGCTTCAATCCTCACCACTGACACCAGTGAGGGGAGTGCCCATTGGGAAGGATAACAAGTACATACACAGTAAAGTACAATTTCCATTAAGAGCACACAGAGATCACAGTCAGTCTGGGGCTGGTTTCTCCCTTTCCCTCCAGATTCCCAATAAGACTCTCCACTGACACAGCTGTAGGGTTCAGATTTCAGACGAGTAGTAAAGACAAAACTTCCAGTATCCTCTCTGTCCAACCAGTGCTTCGTGTTCCTGCCCAAGTAGCTGACACACACACTTTGAGATTTGGTTTATATACAAACACACAGACACTGCTGGGGAAGGCTGGCACAGGTTCTCCAGCTATGCCCCTTCCTGCCAGGCTATAAGGTAGTAATCACTGCCACCAGCTACTCTTAGCTACTAATACTTAATAATAAGGCCCTTCCCAAAGGGTGACCAATTTCACTGTGCTAATCAAGTGTTCATAAATCACAGGAAAATGCTTTAAAATAATACTGTAGAATAGTATGACATAAATATAGAAAACAGCTAGACTAATCTGGCTATTTCTATCTGTGTCTAAGAGAAATCACTGTTCTAAATAAATATCTTACTCACAGAGCAAGCAAGTGCTGGTGAGTGGATGTTCTTCAGACAAAATCCAAAGTGTCCAAATCTTTCTCTCTGAGAAAGTCTTCAATTGATAAACACCCAGTACTGCTGAGTCATTTCACATTACATCATTTTTATCACTTCTTTAGTTCCCAGGCTAACAGAAACTCAAAATTTACATTTCTTAGTAAGCTGCACCTTGCCAGGAAGCCTCAGCAATAAAAGACATTATACATGTAAAACCTTGGTAATTATCTCTTAAATCAAGAAAATAGAAAGAATTTCCTGGTCCAGACATCCTGTCTCTGAGCTAGAAATCAGTTATACAATGCTTGGTTTATCAGCTTTCTTCTACCAGAGTGCACTGTGGTTACATTTTTGAAGCTCAGTACAACATATAGTTTAATCCTAACATATAGTTAGTTCTCTTTACATTTTAAAATCAAGCTTGTGGATTACATTAATATTTACAATGACAGAATTATTTACATAATTCTAGCTAGGCTGGCAGCCTTCACACCTCACTTAACAAATAAGTTCAGTCTTCTTAAATAAGCTAAATTATGATACTGGTGGACCCATTATATCTACCCAAACATCACTGGCTGTGGTTAAATGCAACTATGCATGCATTATTACTGAAAAGCTCTTAAAAATGTGCCAGTACCTCATTGTGGATAAAAGGTTTACATTTATGATGGATTTCCAGTTCTTGTTGCTGATCTTTATCTCCAAAAATGATTTAATCATGTTTATGCCAGTGGGCAGGAGTGTATGGCCATAGATAGAAGAAGTGCTTCAGGCTAGCCCCGTGTCATAGAAATAAGAAACCCTAAAACTTATCAAACCTGGTTTTGGACAGTAGTCTGGACATGAAGAAAGCAGCTGGGGAGGGAGAGGAATGAAGAGTCATACGCTGATTGCCACTACTTGGGGAGTGGGGAGTGAGTGGATGTGTGTAACTTCATAGATACATTTTCAGTTTTAAATACCAGGTTATGGGTTATACTGCTAGTGCTTTTAATGTTCCAGTCATATACCCTGTTATCATTCCAGAATCCAGCAGAGATATAAGTAGTTACAAGACAGGATGCAGACATTTTCCCAAAACATATGCACCAAAATCAGTATACATTCATTTACTTGAAAGGCAGCTGCACGATCCCACTACTGTGCGACTGTATATCTTGAAAATCAGCATGTCCCGAAAACAAAATATCAGAAATGGTAATCTGGAAAACCAGATTCAACCATTTTCAAACTCCAAACATCGTTATGCAGGGGGACAAGCTCCCCTGTGCCCCCCACTTTAATATAGAAACTCTGAGATCACACTACAGTGAGGGAAAGGGTTCATTTCCCGATCCCCGCTATAGTGCAATCTACACCTGAAATGCCGAATTCAAATGAGCGAATGCCATTGTGCATTCACTCATTGGAATTCTCCACATTCCCACTCGACATTTCAGACATCTGAAGGTTGTACTTTTGCACCGTGGTGCGTCGTACAACCTCTTTTCAAATAAATGAATGTATACCACTAAAATCATATATTTTCAAGCATCTTGCTTTGAAAAAGTTTGTTCTTCCTTTCTGAATTTGCAATAGAACAGACAAACTTACCTTGAACTACACTGCCATATTTGACTTGAAAAGCCATTCTGTAATGCCCAGTAATTATCCCTTTTATTTAATTTATACACCAAAACAATTCAATGCTGATTTATGAATACTATTTTGTCCTGTACTAATTTTGTATCTGAAACTGGTCTAGCTGGTTTACCAGGTGAGGGAAGGGGCTACTGCTGTTGCTTTTGTTTCTGACTTGAATTATTACTGCCTACATAGCACTGTTAACTTGTTTATACATTCATTCTTTCATTCATTCGTCTATCCTTTGTTGACTGGATTAGTTCAACTAGGTCAGTGTCCTGTTTTCTGGGGGATCTGAGGTGATATTGATACTGACTAGGAGAAGTATGGCCAAGGTATTAGGGAACTCCACCATATTCATTTTTTGATAAACACCATGGGATCTTTTACATCCGCCTGACCTCCCACCACTCAGACTGATGGGACCACGGTTTAATGTCTCATCTGCCTGAGAGCTTTTGTGGTGTTCTTTGAACTTGATGTGCCTGTAACACCTGAGAAGTGCTGCTCATAGCTCATCAGGTTTGCTGAATATACAACACAGTGCTACAGCGTACAGAGCCCTAGCAAGTACTAGCCTTGGTAAATGTCTTAGTTCCCCAACCCCTATTCTGTGAACAAGTACAAACTAGTGCACACCTCTGCTTAGCTATGCCTGGCTGCATATGGCAGCAGCTTGTGGCATATTCAATCCACTAATGACATTGGATTCAGCATCACTAATTGCTGTCCCCTGCTGTGTTATTTCTCAGTTAAGGATGGCTGTTTAATGCTCACAGTACAGCAGCCTTGCTGTAATTGTATCATATACCTTCCTGCCTTAATTCTAGTTTTCTGTACATTTTTTAATACTGTGACATCCAAGCCTGTTGCTGACACCTTGTTATTTCATCAACGTCTAGTGCACCTAGCATCTCTTATAATATTTTGCATATTATAATTTCCATCTCATAAAATATTGTGGCACTTGTGTATATTGCATTAACTACCACTTGAAGTCACAGAAATAGCTGTGTATATGGCTTCTGGATTATTTTGCAGTGGCATCCATACTTGCTTCTCAGTCACACACTTATAAATTGGCACTGCAATGAACACCGTATTGTAATATTACTGTCTTCTGCCCAGGAACTCATATTATTATTTTTTTAACATCTTTTGGTTTACTGTTCTGTAAGATCTCTACCTACTGTTTTGATCCATATAATTCTGTCCTGCATTGTGCTGTACTGTATTGAGTTGTGCTGGGCTCTATTATATTCAGCTTTACTGAGCAGTATTGTATTGCATTGTATCATATTATACTGCATTCTGTTATATAGTACAGAGCTGCATTGTTTTGTACTGTCCCATGACTGGCTTCTCTGACCCCTTATATATCATAAAGTTCCTGTACTGTGCCATATTATGCTGTGTTGTACTCTTCTTGCACTGTCTGCATTGTTTCCCTGTCTGTTTAAATGTCAAATAGCTCTCCCCTCTCTCTCTCACATAGATCAAGGGTCACTGACTTCCATAAAGTCACATAGCTTACAGCATCTGGTATTTCTAGATTAACCGTGGATCACCAGGTTGTCTCTACTCCCTCCTTTTCCAGGCTTCTAGAACCAGGAATCATGAAGCAGTGTTTAAACTGCACATGCTTATTGACAGCCTTTTGCTATTACTACAGAATGAATCCCCATGTGAGAGGTGTAACTACTTATGACTGGAGGCAGACTTCTCATAAGATGGTAATCAGTACCCAAACTAACACCATATGCACACACTGGAAGAGAAACACAAATTCTCCTATGCTGAAGTGCTACACAAATCACTTCCAGTACCACAAAGACCACAATGGGTCAGCACTATAGTCAAGTACACTGCATTTAATGCTTGATATAGCTTGTTCCACTACTAACCGGGACAAGGGTTACCTGAATGGTTTGGCTAAACTCTTCAGGCTTCACCCACATGGTAATGTACTGGTTATATCTGACTCCATAATTCAGGATAGAACTGCACCACTCACAAAGCTGAGCAAAGACAGGACATTAGTCAAGTGATAACATCTACCATATCACCAAGGCTCTCAACTTCACCTCAGGTTTGAAAATAACATAGTCATCATTTCGGTTGCCGTCCATGACATGTGATGCACCCCCTGATACTATACGAAGAGGGCACAATGTCTGTAAGGCTGTGAGGAAATTAGTCTTAAGCAGTATCCTACCCTCTCTGAGAATGATGCAATAATATAAGCAAAAGGCATTTCACTTACTAATTGGCTTAGTCATTAATGTCATTCTGAGGAGGATCAATGCCTGTCAGTAGGAAGGAAAGACTAAATAGTCTTAACTGTTTCACAAAGGGTCTCATCAGGGTTTTTGCATTCTCACCAGCATTTTCTCTAAATTCATAGTGCCTTTTTTAGACATATACTGTCTATTTATACTAGTGACCTAGTGAATACAAAATAAATACAAAGTCTAATATGGCAAATATCATGGGAATTTGTATTGCCATTGAAACCTGGTTCCATTCCAGATACCGCGCTGCCTCCTTATCTGTCTTCTGTACCTCTCACTTATTTAAGTTAATGAATGTAAATGGAAGTAATGCTGCTGGTGGTATGTCTGCCTTTATTCAAAACACATCATCTCTTGAATGACCAGAACAAAGACCCTGAATTCCTGAATGTCCTAATAATAATAAACAACATCTAATACCACCTCCTAGTTAAATATAGAATCTCATCCATAACACCTGCAAAGCAAGAAACATTATTTTTTAAAATCCACAGGCTGGCTTGATGGCACCCTTATTGGCACCTAATTTGTCCTTTCATTCCATGGGTTGAGAAATAGGCATCCATGGGCTAGTTGGGAACCCAGTCAGCCCATTCATTCCCCAAAGACAAAAGTTGAGTGGTAATCAGTGGGCAAGCTTTATGATCCTGCTCCCTTCTTCACAGTGACTCCATGAGCTCTGCTGCATGCTACCAGCCATAGGGAAAGTGCCCTTCCATGCTCTGTCAGATGCATGCATAAGCACAATGACAGCATGTGCTCACCAGTTCATGCTCCACAGGTGTAACACATATCTTTCCTCCAAGATGTCAGTCAAGCCGTGAGACCAAGCTGCCTCTCCTGTCTGCTCCATCAGGTACTCCATCACTAAATGAGTAAATGAGGGTTGTCTGGGCTGGAGTCAGGCATTATTCCTCTGCACCACCAGAGCTGGCTACAAAATATATCTTTAACACAATAAAAAATTATACTGGATTCTGAATGGCAGTAAATAACAAAAGTAAAACAAAAAACAGCACAGATATCAACAGCTCAGATTATTTAAAACATAAAAAAACACAGTGCTTTCATCTACTACACCCATAAACTTTATCAGATTTACAAAATACATCTTAATAAAAGAGAGGCCATCTCCAATAACCAACGCCATCTTACCAGTGGTTTTAAATATCCCTCCATAAACCTGCACACCTACACCTGTACAAATAAATATGCTCAGTGCTTCCTTGACTTTATCATTGCAAACTCCCTTGATCAAGACACATCCTCCTCCTCTACAGGCACCAAAATATTCAATCTTGTCTGTGCATATATAGAATTTGTCTGCTTCTCACCATTGTCATACCTTTGTTGGTCAAATCAGAACACCACACTGTCTTTTTTTACCATACAGTCCCAGTACAGGTCAATGACCAGTGTAAACATCAGCTCCCTGTTGAAATATCAGCACTTGAAATGCTGACTGATGACATCTCCCCCCCAAAAAAAAAACATAACAGAAAGTACCATAGAACAGCGAATCTCAAACATTTCTCCTTTAAACTTCTTTTTGTAGAGGGGACGAGCCCCCCTGAATCCCCAATGTGGAGGCAAGCCTCCCATACACTCCCCAAACATATATACTAAGTCCAAGATCACCATACCTTGATAAAAAATGGAGTATTATGGAAAATTGCCACCTCAGACGCAGTATATGTAAGTCTGCATTTTCGGCCATTCAGTCTCCGTGTTTTGGGAATCACTTTAGTGGTCCCAGCAGTTCAAATGGTTACCGTAACCATCTTTAAAAACTTCCCCAGGCCAGTTTCCTTATGCTCTGTGATGACTTGATGTTTTAACAACCCTCCATGAGCAAATACTGACACATACATCTAAAACTTGTATTCCCATCTCAGCTCTTGCATAGGGACTCCAATTTGCCATAATATTCAAAGTCACCTTTAGAGACAAACCCTTCTGGTGGAACTTGACTATAATCAAACTCTACAATAAAAAAGCTCATTGCCCTAAAGAATGAAACTAAACTCAGCATGTTTTAATCACTGATAGACCCCACTCTGTGAGAGTCAAGAGCACACTATCTTTCACGAAACTTATCACAAATGGTGTATCCCAGGGGTCTGTTTTGGGACTACTTCTGTTTGGTATCTACTCTAATTTCTGACAAACATTGTGGACTGTTGAAACCTGGAGCCATCACAAATCTCCTGAAGACATTCAGATTCTCCAAGAGGGCCTAACTCAGACAAATTTATGATGCCAGTATCCTGGTCTAAACCTAAATACCAATTAACGTAGCATTGTGCAGTCTGTGAAATAGGGACTCTTACACACTTATACATAAATGACACCCCCCTTAAAACCACCATGTGCTGAACATCATTATGAAATTGTTGTACCTCACCGTGTTGATTTCTGTGAACATTTCATTTCAATAAAAATAAGTCAGCTTTCCTGTATATTCATCCCTTCCTCATTTAGCCTGTACTAGAACACAATGTATCCCTCAGAGTATAGCTTCCAAACACCTAACACGTCTAGAAAAAAAAAAAAAAAAAAAAAAACAACAGCATTTTTTACTAAAAAACTCAGGTACGAGTTCCAGTGTTACCTAGGGCATCTAAAAGACCCATACCTCTTCTGTCTCCTATAAACTCCTACAGTGTGATCCATTATGATTGGCTTACAAAGCTGTAAATGACCCAGTTTTGCTGCTACATGTCTGCAAAGCAGGTAGAAACACAGATACAAGATCAAGGGACCTATATGGCAATAAAATCAGGATTTATTGGCGTGGCAGATATCTATCTCCCAAAGAATTCCCCACCCCTGAAACAAGCTCCCAGTTTCTGCAAAGCAAAGTATGTCCCTCTCTATATACAAATTTAACTTAGCTATGTCAGTCACAAATTACTCTAGTCCTAGTGCAATCTCTTTATAATGTTTAGATGTTGCACTGCAGAAACCAGTCAAAAGAAGCAAATGTATTTATAATTTATGTTTTGCTATCATTTTAACAAAAAAAAAAAAAATCTACTACAAGGTATTTAAATGGGTTGGTGGTTGATATCATGGTTAAGCTATTTACTTTGTATTCATAAGGTACAGGGTTTGATTCTCACCTTTCTAAGGATGGGAGGTTGACATTAACAGCTAAGGTATTTGCCATATATACGCAAGCTGCAGAGTTTGATTCTCACGTGGGGTAGTTGGCTTGGCTTAAAATGGCCCACAGTGGCACTTAGCCTAGTATTAACCTATGAAATGGGTGACATGCAACTACTCATATTTCAATAAGTTGACCTTATAAATAAATTTAAATTCATGATTATTCCATTGTCAGAATGTAGAATTATATGCAAAATTCTAAATGTGTGCTAATATGGAGAGAAAGAAGAAAGCTACATGTAGAATCTGTAAGCAAATAAAAGGAAAGAAGATTTTTCATTGTCAACAACAGTGCACAAAAACTGCACAAGACTTGCACAGATATAATAATCATCGTCCATAAAACTACTGTTAGGGGTTAACCAACCCGTTTAAGTGAGTGAATGTTGTAACCCTGCTTTTACTGGCAGTAAGTCATTAATCCCTGAGTTAATTTAATAAAAAACGAGGACTACTGGGCACTGTTTTGCAATCCTGTAACAGTAAAATAGTTTTGCATTTGAGAGGAATAACATTCCTTTCTCATTTCATAAACATGTATTCTGAACTGATTAAGACAATAAAGGTCAATATACTAGTTCCATGTTGCAGTACTGTTAATTGTGCACAACTGTTTTTCCACAGAAAGTTATTTGACAGTATATCACTCACTATTACCAGTGGAAAAATGTTTTGAAAAAAAGTAAATAGCTAAAACAGAAGATGGGTAATCATAAATGCATAATTGCCAAACAAAGGTACAAGACATTTTCCTTTTAAACCTGACATACAGGGATTGGATGTGTTTTCTTTTAAACATGATATACAGTGCTATAAGATGTGCTGTTTTCCATTTACCTGCTTTCATCCAGTTCACGGTTATAGAGTAGAAGCCCATCAAACAAAGGAAACAAGGCAGGAAGTACACTGCTCAGTATATACAGATCTGTAGATCTGCACACGTGCATGTGGTGGACACACAACCCCAGGTAGCATTTATCATTGTCACTTGAATATGACAGGGAACAAGGCTACATCAAAAAAATCAACTCAGCAGAGAGAGAGCATACAAGCTCCTCACAGGTGGCATTAAAGCAGGAATCAAACAAGGGTCCAAGCACTACATGGCTGCAATGCTAACCATAGCACCACTTTACCATCATGCCACTTCCTGTCAAACATCTCATGTGTCCCTGACTTTGCAGGATGTCTCATATTTTGCATCAATTTTTTTACCCAGTGCCATGTAAATTGTTTTATTTTCAGGTAAATAACTGATGATAACAATCAGTCATTACTGACAGACATTATCTATTCATACTTTTTTTTTGTCCAGAAAATGCATGAATGCAAAACATGTCACTCCATTAACTTTTTAAATGGATTAGAGTAATATTTAAAAATCATCCTTGATTTTGGTCCTTTGTCGCCCAGTATTTTTGACTTTGTCTAGAAAGAATCCTTGTGCAAAGCAGTTCATAGGTATGCTTTGTCCATCAAATATTTATGACCACAGAATGCATTTCTATGTTTTATTTCCTGACCCTGTTTTCTGATGTAATCCTGCTGCATGCTGATTCATTATTTTATTATCTTAGAATGTTATGCTGACTGATTATATTTTTGTTTTTATTTTCACACCATGAGTCTTGACTGAAAAAGGGTAAAATTAAAAGAAAAAATAAAGAGCTTCATTTCTTACCTGCATTCTTGTTCAGCTGGTCTGGCTTCACTAAATGTGCTGCTTCATCAGTGACATACAATATACAGTTCATAGGTTCGTAGGTGATTACTACGCTAATGGCGCAAGAAGCTTTACAAGCCTAGCCAATAATACCAATTATATGACAATATTATATCTTAGTTCCCCAGATATGGGCTGAAGTAACATCAGGCCAGTGGATCTTTGGGTGTCGGAGCCCTGAGTCATTTTACAGACTGCCTCTGTCTATAAGGGAGCCAGAAAGAAGTTAGAAACAGAGGCGTGACTCAACCAACAATAAAAAAAAAAAAGCATATTCCCACTGGCAAACTGAAAGACGCCATGCTATGAAGCAAAAATGTATACATTTTGATGACGTCTTTATAAAAGACGAAAGCACTAAATAAAGTCTGCTATTTATATATTTTTTTTTCGTGGTGTGGCGTCTTTTGGTTTACTAGTGGGGAAGCATTTTTTTTTTGTTATCTGTCCATAAGAGACATGGGCAGTACACTGGGAGTGAATTTATGCCTCCTCATCCATTTATCTAATTTTTCTTTAAGAGAGTGAGGGACAAGCTTTGTTTTATGAAGCTGGGAAGTTTATTCCATAGACAAGGAAGCCTGTGAGATATGTATCTGTCTCTCCAGCAAATTCTGTTAGAGTCGAAAATAAGGTTCATGTCCATGGAACATGTAACCCTTGCATCATTTTTTTCTTGTGAATATGTAACATTTGTATCAGGGCTGGATCAGAGAATACCTTGTAGGTCAGGCAAAAGTCGCATCCCAATAAACAATATGAGATGGAGTAAAGGGATAGGGCCTTTACTTGGTCTGCATAAGTCATGTGTCTTACACTTTGTATTTTATTAGTGAGAAACCTCTGGGACCTCTCCATCTGGTGTAAATGCCTGGTTAGGTATATGCAGAAGGGAGCACTGTACTCAATTATGGGCCTGATGAGGACTAAGTACAATGCCACTATGACTTTCTTTGATCTTGATACCATGCCTTTACTTATAAGATGAGCCACAAGGAAGGATTCCTCACTACTGTAGCTACCTGGTAGTCAAAGTTTAGGTTACTATCTATCTGTTTTCATGGGTTTGTCATCATTGGGTCTACTTTTAGTGGTGTGCTATCAATATTATAATTTGCAGGGAATATCTGATTTGACAAAGGGTATGATTACAATTTATTTTAGGATTTAGTCTCAGATCATGGTTTTGGCACCAGTCATTTGTCTAATCGCAAAACCAACAGAAACAAACCAGCAAAAAGTAGACCAATAACCAAAGTAGCTCAGCTCCACATAACACTTTAATATAGACTTGAAGTGCGATGAATCCACATACACTTTTCGTTGCAAGACGTGATGCTAACTTCTTCAGAAGACAAAAATATTTAAGAAATACTGGCTACTTAAGTAGTAGCCCTAAATTACATCATACTCAATCATTCAATCACTCAATCCATTTAAGGACATAAAATATAAAATAGTTAATTAACTAGTTAATTAAGTAAATCAAGTAAAACGGACTCTCATAATAAAAAACATTTGCTATACAATAAATACATTTGGAATTAGTATACAGATAAAAATAAGTAACAATACATAAATAACTTTAAATGTTACTGCCATCGGCACTTTATAACAATAGCATTTACAGGGCTAAAAAATAGGACTTAAAAATAGCAAAGTCACCATCTCAATTAGATAAGGGACCCTTCAAATCGTATAATTTATTTATAAAGATTGTTTTACGAAAAAAGTGGGCAAGGCTAAGGTGTATATGTGACTAAACTGTATAGGTAAATTAATTTAGACAAATCAGTACCATTAAAAGTTACAGTTTGATTGTATAATTCTAGGAACATTTTATCAGTAATAATATTTATTTAAAATAATATTTATTTAAAATAAGAACTTGGGAATGTTTATAATCAATTCTTATATTAATAATTATATATTTATAAAAACATTCTATAAGAATAGTAAATAAATAATAAATATTGTAAATTAATTATTATTTATTAATTAAATATATCAATAAATTGTATTAATACTAATAAAAATGCTGATACTAAGCATGGGTAAATATA
The DNA here is from genome assembly GCF_019279795.1 of Protopterus annectens. Classification (NCBI taxonomy): domain Eukaryota; kingdom Metazoa; phylum Chordata; order Ceratodontiformes; family Protopteridae; genus Protopterus; species Protopterus annectens. Next base: position 417,117,841 of record NC_056738.1, on the reverse strand, counting down.
TTTAAAAACAAGTAATGAATGCTCTGTAAAAGTATTAATGTAAAAATATATGAAAATATGTTAGTGTGTAAAAGTGAGGGTATAACCAAGCACTAAAGCATCTCAAAATAATCTGTACTGAAGTGTAATAGTATACCTACCACTATACGAATGTATAAAGTAATCTAGTATTAGTTGTATTAACTTACCTAATAAGTAATATAAAACAATATAAACTTATCGTTAATTAACTATAGTCTTAAAGTCACTAGTTATCTTTCTAAATTCTTAAGTCTTAAAATGCATTTAATAGAAGACATTTCATTAATACCAGGGAACTGGTTGGCTTTCGTTCTTAGTTGCCATATTAGTTCTTTACTCTCAAGTTTTAGGGGTTCATAAGCACCTCTAGGGTCTTCATATACCTGGTCAATTATTTTGAATTTGAAAGTGTGTCTTTCATTTGCGTGGCAGTGTCTTGCAAGTGCATTTTCTAACTTTCCCTTATTAATACTATAAATGTGCTCGTACATTCTTTCTTGTAATTTTCTATCAGTTTTACCAATGTAGAAGCTGCACACTTTACACACTTAGCCATGTACACTACCTGTCGGCTAGTACAATTAAATCTATTCTTTATTCTGTAGTTAAAGTTCCTAATTGTAAAGGTGCAGCCTTCTTCCACAAACTTGCAATAGGAGCACATATTACATTTAAACATTCCAGCTTTCGGTGAAATATTACAGTCCTTAATTTGCAAGATTTCTTTAAAATTCAACCCTCTTTTATAAATTATCCTTGGTTTTTCAGGTAATAAACATCTCCAATTACTATCTGTTGTTAATAAATGCCAATTTTTACATAAAATATTTTTGATGTCGTATGCATCCAAGTTAAAACAAGTAATAAAGCTACATAAGAATGGGACCTTTACTTCATTTACTGTCACTTCACTTAGACATACACTTTCTGCTATGGGTACCCCCAATAGGGGGATGTACATTCCTGACCTTCTTTTATTTTTGACCTCAGTAATAATTTCACAAATGAGTTCACTAGGGTAGCCTCTCTGAAGGAAGAATCTTGATAATAAATTACATTCTTCGATGAAATCAGTGTCTCTTGTTGTCATCCTTGCCGCCCTAACTAGTTGGCCTTTAATGACCGCTTTTTTCTGGTGTATGGGATGGTTACTTGAGAAATGAAGGAACATATTTGAATATGTCTCCTTCCTATAGATAGTAGACATATATCTTTTATTAACAAAATCTTTTTTCAAGTCGACATCTAAGTAGTTAATAAAATCTTTACTAAATTTAAATATAAATTCTAAGAAGTCAGTACTTCTGTCAAACATTGTCATCAGTTGGTCGATCCCGTCCTGTGGGCCTTCATATAACATAAAAATATCGTCGAGAAAACGTGTGTAAAATACTATGTTTTCCTTAATTTCTTCATTCTCAAATACACTGTTCCTCTCCCAGTATGCCATCACTAGGTTTGCAATACTGGCGCCACATGGGGACCCCATTGCTACCCCGATCTCCTGATGGTAAATTTCTTTATTAAATAATATGAAATTATAGGAGAGGACTGTATCTATTAACTCACCCACCAGTTGGATTTCGTTGGTGGGTGCCCCTAATATCCTCAACATATCAGTAACCCACTCAGTTGCTATATTATGTGGGATACATGAATAGAGGTCTTTAACATCGACAGTGACAAAAAACCCAGTAATTGAAAACTGTAAACCATTAATAGATTTAAGAAAAGACCATGAGTCTTTGGAAATCTGTTTTTCTAACTTAATATATTTCTGCAAGATTTTGTCTATCACTTTCGCACAAGTGCATGTGATGCTATTCTTGCCATCTACAAGAGGCCTCATAGGCAGGTTATCCAAGTCTTTATGGATCTTTGGGATCCCAAACAGTACTGGTGTTTTAACACTGGGTTGCCGGAGGAAGTTGTACATATCACTGTCTATCCTCCCTTCAATATACAGTTCTTCTTACAAGGATCTAATTCTACTATGTGCTATGTTCATTTCATTCAATGAAGATTTCGAATAAGTATTACTATCCAAAATGGTTGTCATTCTTTCTACATAGTCACTATTAAACATTATAGCCAACCCTCCACCTTTATCCGGCTTCATTACACGAATAGGGGCTTGTTTCAGTAAGCTAATCAGTTCTCTTTCTTCTCTTGTCATATTATAGTTGTATCTATTTTTGACATTCTTTAAGTTCCACAAATCAATTTCCGTAACTTTCTCAACTAGGGCTAATAAGGGGTGCAGGGGGGGATTATATACACTGGAAACAAAAAAGTCAGATTTTTCACTGAAGTCTCCTCCCATTAGAAACAATAGATTAAGTTTTCTAGTAAACAATTTCAAATCTATTAACGTATGAGCTATGTTAAACGTAGTAGATGGCACAAAAGTGTAACCCCTACTCAGAAGGTCCACCGTATCATTACAGAGGGAAAGACTAGTATAATTAAAAATCTTAAAATCAGCTTTAGAATTAGTGACGACAGTACATTTCGGATAGTCATTTAATGAAGTCATAGGTGACGACACACCAGCTACCACTTCCTGCTCCTGTTCCTCGTGTTCCTCTTGTTCTGTGAGGTCGAGCTCGAGGCTTGACCACAAAAATTTTGGTTCCCAGCTCTTTTAGTGTTGTTAACTGTCCCATTATTCCCATTTGCATTGTCAGTGTCTCTGGGATTGGGCCCAACATTACAGTTCGCGTGTAGCACCAACCTCTCACTTCTCCTGACACTATTCTCAGTATTAGGTGTCGACACATGCTGGGGATTTATGCCAGTTTCAATTTGTTGTACATTAAGCCCCTCTTGCATGTCATATTGGGTTTCAAGATTCTGTGAAGCAGCATGGTTGTTTGAAGCTGCTCTAAGTGCTTGAGGGGGGTGGGGGTAGGCTTTACCCTCACCATAGTCTTTCAAGTCTCTGTTAATCTTCTTAATTTTGGTACCATTCAGTTTTGATAGGTGGTCATCTATACTTGAAAAGCATCTATCATATTCGAATTGGTACCTTTCAAAGTTAATATCAGTTTTAATTGAATTATCTAAGATTTCTAGTTCACCAAGTAAAGTATCAACCATTTCTTGATAATGTAAACAAAAAACAACAAGAAGCTCCAAGCCGTGCTTATCAAATAAAGCAGTGAGGGCAGCATGAAACGAGGAACCCTCGATTAAGCCCGTAGGGAATTTCCAATGCCTCAAACCTTTAGGAACTATTTTCAGTTTGATGCATTCTTGGAAATAAGCAATTTCCAATTGCAATTTCCGTACTTTGAAGAGCTTTTCGTCAAGTAAATTGAGCTTAAAGTTAATGTCATTCCTTACCGCGGGTGCTGTAGGTAAAGTGGTGCTTGGTTGTAATCCAGTAAAAGAAAAAGCCCTGTGTACCCAAGTAGAAAGCGATTCTCGTCTTTCTATTCATAAATTCTGTAGTCCAGTTGGTGCAGGGTTAGTTCCTCGTTCTCCCTGCATTCCGACACTATTCAGGCACTGGGAAGTACCTAAATTAACAGTACAACCTGCCAACATTGGAACCCCTTCGGGTCGCCTAACCACATTCGGTGTCACAGGTTGAGGAGTCCGATTTACCTCATCCATCCGTTGCGATAGTCGGTTGACTTTCTGCGTAAGCAGCTCGATGAGAGCGGTAAGGTTCCCTTCACCTTCATTATGGTCTGGAGTGGAAGCAGAAGCACTAGCAGTTATTGGTTCCATAGAGATAACTTCTAATCGCAAAACCAACAGAAACAAACCAGCAAAAAGTAGACCAATAACCAAAGTAGCTCAGCTCCACAAAATACTTTAATATAGACTTGAAGTGCGATGAATCCACATACACTTTTCGTTGCAAGACGTGATGCTAACTTCTTCAGAAGACAAAAATATTTAAGAAATACTGGCTACTTAAGTAGTAGCCCTAAATTACATCATACTCAATCATTCAATCACTCAATCCATTTAAGGACATAAAATATAAAATAGTTAATTAACTAGTTAATTAAGTAAATCAAGTAAAACGGACTCTCATAATAAAAAACATTCGCTATACAATAAATACATTTGGAATTAGTATACAGATAAAAATAAGTAACAATACATAAATAACTTTAAATGTTACTGCCATCGGCACTTTATAACAATAGCGTAACAATAGTGTAACATTTGTATCAGGGCTGGATCAGAGAATACCTTGTAGGTCAGGCAAAAGTCGCATCCCAATAAACAATATGAGATGGAGTAAAGGGATAGGGCCTTTACTTGGTCTGCATAAGTCATGTGTCTTACACTTTGTATTTTATTAGTGAGAAACCTCTGGGACCTCTCCAACTGGTGTAAATGCCTGGTTAGGTATATGCAGAAGGGAGCACTGTACTCAATTATGGGCCTGATGAGGACTAAGTACAATGCCACTATGACTTTCTTTGATCTTGATACCATGCCTTTACTTATAAGATGAGCCACAAGGAAGGATTCCTCACTACTGTAGCTACCTGGTAGTCAAAGTTTAGGTTACTATCTATCTGTTTTCATGGGTTTGTCATCATTGGGTCTACTTTTAGTGGTGTGCTATCAATATTATAATTTGCAGGGAATATCTGATTTGACAAAGGGTATGATTACAATTTATTTTAGGATTTAGTCTCAGATCATGGTTTTGGCACCAGTCATTTGTCATTTTTCAGTTTTAGGCCTGTATGTAGAGTGTCAACATTGTTTGGGGAGTCAATGATTGCTCCCAGCTTACAGTCATTGGTGAACTTGGTGAGTCAGACCCCTTCACTTCAGAGAAGTATATATCAAACAGGAGGAGTCCTAACACTGAACTCTGTGGGACACTGTTAGTAACAGGTTTCTTATCCGAAGTAGATTTGCCTATCTGGACAACATGTGTCCTGTCAATGAGCCAGATGGCTATCCATCTGATGATGTAGGGGTTTATGCCTAACTCAGTAAGTTTATCTATGATCCCTGAGTGGAAAACTGGGATGAAAGCTTTGGCCAGGTCTAGATAAGTGTTGTGTATCATTTTACCCTCATCCGTAGCCCTGGTAACATTGTCAAGGAAGTTCACCACAGTGGGCATGCAAGACCTCCCTTTGACAAAGCCAACTTGGGTCTGTTCAAGTGTTTGGAGATTTTTTATGTCATTATTAATCAGGTTAATGAAATTTCTCTCTATGGCCTTGCAGATAAGACTGGTCAAGCATATGGGTCTGAAGTTTCCTAGGTCGGTTGCTGGGCTTCCCTTATGCATTCCTCTGGGACAAAGCTCATCCAATGGCTGTTGTTAAAGAAGGTTTCTAGTGACCCTGATAGATTCTGTTTTAAGCTATTTAAGAAGTATCCTGGAATGTTGTCAGGATCCATGTAGGCTGTGTTTTTGGCTTTAGCGAGTGCAGTAAGGACATGTTCCATCGTAATGACTGGTAGGGGGATGGTTGCAGGTATTTCTTTGGGTGGGTGGGAGGTAATGGGGAGAGAAGTTTGAAATGCACTTGTCAGCCAGCAGGTTTGCTATAGTTTCAGGCTGGATATAACTGTTGCTGTTCGTGATTAATTTTGCATATTGCTGAGCATGAGCATTTCCCCTGAGGGTGCAAACATAATTAAAAAAGCCTTGGGGTTATCTTTCATGTGGGAGGCTATTTTTGTCTCATAGTTTGCTTTGGCAGATTTGACCAATTCTCTATTTTGTTTGTTTAGACTGGTAGAGTCTTTTTGCCCTGCTTTGTCTGTTCCTTTGTGGCTTTGGAGAAGATTTTTTCCTTTGGTTGAATAGCCTATTTATACTAGGGGTCCACCAGGGTGATTTATTTTTGCCAGTAATAATAAGTTTGACTCAGACAGGTACTGCCTTCTCTATGGAGCTATGAATGTTGTTATACAGTGCTTTTGAGTACAGCTCAGAGTAGGCCTCAGTGTCATCTGGTTTCAGAGGGGCTTGGAAGTTTAGTAAGTGTCACTTAGTTTGAGGTAATTGGCCCTAGCAAACTTCTTAACAGGTTTGGAGTTAGATGGGCATTCTAGGTTAGTTTTAATACCAAAAGAGATTATTTTGTGGTCAGATCTTGCCAGGGAGGAGTTAATGCATGGAAAGGAGAAGCATCCCACCATGTTCGTGAGTGATAGGTCTAGGATATCTGTATCTCTAGTTGGGGACCTAACTAGAACCCGCGGTAGTGGTGCTGCGGTAGCATTGTCGCCTCACAGCATGACGTTGTCCCATTCAATTTTCAGCTAGAGCATCTTCTGTGTGGAGGCATGCATGAATGGGTGTGCCTTTGTTGAAGGTTGTGTATCAAGGCTGGTAACTCGGCACGTAAAAATCCACTACCAAACATTAGCGGACTGGAGTTCCGCTGTGGTGACCCCTAACCGGGATAAGCCAAAAGACACAACAACAACAAGTTGAGGACCTAACTAGTTGCTCCAGGGTGTTTGCTTTGACAAAGTCCAAAATCCTCATAGCTTCTGAATTACGGGTCTTAGCAGTCTCCCAGTTTATAAAGGTGTGGTTGAAGTTACCTATAAGTATGGTGTTAGGCTGAATGTTAAGAGATTACAGTAGGTTTAGGTAGGAGGTGTGGTTTTCAAGAATCATGTTAGGGGATCTGTAGCTAGCAATGATATGCTAGGGGGTCACACCTATGATTAATGGTGCATGTTTTTTGTCCAGTCTTGCAGTGTACTTATCCTTTATGAATACTGAGACATTCCCTCCCTTTGTTTTACCCTGAGCTGAGGGGGATCGAAGTGTATGAAAAGCATTGTAGCCTATGGTAGCAGTGCTTTCCATGGTTCTGAGCCATGCTTCCATGACTGCATATATGTCTTTGTCCTCAAGGTGAAGAATGCTTCCAGGGAGTGGATTTTTTTATTTAAACTCCTAGCACTGAGCAGAAGTACCTTCATTATGTTGGACGGTTTAACAACTTTGCACAGCTTAAAAAAGACACTATGGGGATAGATAAAGTTTTTGCCAGTATCCAGAAGCCAAGTGCTGACAAGTACAAACCATGTCTGGCAAAGCACCATGGTTTGTCGATCATGTCTCCCCAGGCTGACAAATACTGGATCGCCTTATTGTGACACCAGAAACTAAACCAATTTTTGAAGTCAATAATTTTTTGCTGGTACTGTGGCATTATCATTGGTGAAGGGAGGATGCTACTTAAGGCTAGATTCATATCCGACTGGGGCGCATATTCAAAGAGCTCCATCATGTCTTGCTTCATATAGTCCAGTTGGGTATGTCTTAGGTTGTTTATGTCCAAATGGGCTATGACCATGTCATACTGGTACTTGTGGTTTAAAGACCCAAGTGCACGGGTGATCTGGCAGATCCTGGTTCCAGACAGACAGCTCATTGTGATCTTCTCCTTGTTTAGCCTGGTAAGGGGGACATCAGTATGTCTTATAAAGAAATCTCCAGAAACTAGAATGTGTGGTTGTGTGGTGTTTTGCCTTATGGGCTTGGAAGTAAGGCTACTATGATTTTCAGACTTATGATTTGTGTGAGGTGCTATGTTTTTAGAGTGTGCACAGGGCCACTGAGAGATGCTTTTAGGAGGTCTTGGAGGTTTGGGTAGATTATAAATCAGTACCTCTGCATTTGTGGATCTATGTGTGGATCTACTTGAGTAGACCAAAATTCCACATTACTGAAACTCACTTTATTGAGATGAAATCAGCAAAAGTTGAATTTACCAAATGCTCACATCACTGGAAACTTTAACAAGGTATAGAGGCACTTGGCCAACATTAAAGCTAAAAGCACACCACAGTATGTCAAACCCACCCAGATGGGGGGCTGTGCCCCCATTCCCCCAACTATATATATATACCAACTTTAGGACTGCATTACAGTGGGGAAAAGGACAAATTTCCTCATGTTGGCCAAGTGCCTCTACACCCTGTTAAGTTTCCTGGGATATGAACATTCGGTAAATTCAGGTTTCACTGATTTCGTCTTGATAAAGTAACTTTCAGTAATGTGGAATTTCGGTCTACTCAGGCAGACCCCTGTGTGTTTGTTCCTTAGTGTTGGCGGTGAGTGTGTTATGTGTAATGCTGACAAATCAGTTTGCATTTTTTGTGTGTGTATATAAGAGCTTTCCCACCAAAGGCATTGTGTTATCTACATCTCTCACACACTGTGTTTGTTCTAAAATGAAATGGTTGTCAGTGAACACAAGACAGTTACTACACTGCCTCAGGATGCCCATATCCACCAAGCCAGAAACAGAGATGATAGGGGTGCATCTATTCGTTTTATCAGATTCATAGTAGATGGGAAGGAGTAGAGGAGAGTCACTTAAAGGTCTAAGTGAGAGTGTTTAGTAGTATACTATTAGATGACCTACCGTGGTTATGCCCTCTGTGCAAACTGACAGCTGTTTGAGCAGCTATGAACAGTGGGAGAGTATGGAGAGTTTCTACACATAATTTTAAACTGGAGAAGTTTGCTTATATACAAGGCATGGATAAACATGTTTGTGCATTGTGCAAACATAAGGTTTTTATGCCACCAGCAAGAAAAACGTTTACACAATTAAGCCTTCAGGCCAATCAGATAAACACACAATAACCCTTCCACCAGCAGTTCCCAACCTGGATGGGTTGAATCAGCCCTCTGCACTCATAAAAGTGCAGAATAAAACCCTCTTAATGTAAAATAAACTGGTTTTGACCTCAAGTGCAGTAACAAATACTTTACCTCAAAAGGCACAACTCCTGCAGTATCAGGAATCATTGAAAATCAGTTCACAAACCCTGAGAAATGTTCCCAAGCAACACTAGTGTTAATTAAATGAGTTAAATTCTTTTTTGTTAACTTCTTTGATAATATTAGTGTATGGCAGTTTCTGTGTTGATAAAATATGGACATCAGAATAAAACCTGTAAAGTTAAACTGCTTTGCCCCATATAAAGGTACACACGATTTGTTACGCATTAGCTCACTGTAGTCATGTTTTATCAGTCATTATTAATCTGTAGTTTAAGTGCAATGACCCAATGCAACATATGATTTTTTATAAGTTGAGTATTGTGAGTTTACACAGACAACTGCATGCTCTCCTTGTAGAACAGATGCACTATATCTATATCAGAAACACATACAGCATTTTCTTTAGGGCCAGGAATATGACTATACCTGTATTTGGGATGTACAGGAAGGACTAAAGGTGCAAAGCTGATGGTGGGCAGGCAGTTTGTAATTAAGATGGTAAAAATGGCAGCCTTGAACAGCTTAATGTTAAAGAAAGGGAAGAGAAAACTGACATGTTGGCCATGTGGTTGGAGAGACTAGTAAGAAACATTTGGTAAGAAGTTATAGTGTGCAGACTTCAAGCTACAGTAAAGTACAATACTGACACAAACTCAAAAGAGGAATTAATAAACCATAATGATGGGAAACCATAATCTTCTAGCAGTTAACTGGAAAGTGTCTACATCTATAGTTAGGATGGAGAAGAAATGGCAGAATCTTTAATGGAAGTTGGTGTTGAGACATCTTGTCAACTAGGAAAATAAATGTTATTGATCTGATTCTAATTAACTAAATCTAACTATTTTTTTTTTGTTGGTGGTGGGATGGAGCTCTAATAGTGGTTATGGTGAGTGAAGCACTTATCAGTGATAACCAAGTCTTTGCGTGGTTTACCATTTGTGAAGTGTTACTGGGCTGTGCCACAAAAACAGATACCAGATTGCAGGAAAGTAACAGTCAGTTAGTTGTGACTTAGCATGGGGTATTACACCACACAGGGATCTAACAAAAAACCCTGGTTGTGACTTAGCATGGGGTATTATACCACCCAGAGATCTAACAAAACAACCCTATGTGGGATTTAGGATAGGGTGTTATACCACACAGAGATCTAACAAAACAACCCTGCTTGTGACTTAGCATGGGATATTATACCACACAAAGATCTAACAAAACAACTCTGGTTGTGACTTAGCATGGGGTATTATACCACACAGAGATCTAACAAAACAACCCTGGCTGTGACTTAGGATGGGATATTATACCACAGGGATCTAACAAAACAACCCAGCTGCCTCAATCCCCTCCTTAGGCTGTGTGCTAATTCCAGACTCATTCCCAGTAATAAGAGAAGCAGCCTGATGACAACACAGTCATTAAAAATTGGAAAATTGGCATTGCTACAAGTGACCACAGTAAAGAACAGCAACATGTGATTTTTTGCTGCAACCCCCCCCCCCCACCACACACACACACTCACAAATAAAAATAGCAATGACCCTTGCAGTGGCCTTACATCAAAAACACCATTAAATATAGTAAGCTAAAGCCTTGGGAGACCTGCCTGGATGCATTAAGATTCCATAGTTGACGCACCTTGAAATCATTCCTATAAAAGGGGAAAATAAATAAAACCTGCACAATGTATGAATCCTGCTGATTGTCTAAATGATCACACCCACAAGGACTTTGGTTATGGCAGATATGGTGTTTTAGTAAGCATTAGAAACAGGAAGCTGATTAATGAAAGAAAGAATATTACTCGAAATATAGTAAAACTACATTATGACTATAATAAGGAAATAAAATGCTTCATAGAGTAAAAGAATAATAATCCTCACTACAAAAATAGTATTTTTGCTCCACCTTGTATTAGACAGCATACACTACTAAGACAGCCCTAGACCAGAAGTGCAACTGTATGTGTCAGAGTACACATTCCAAAACTAAAACATCTGAAGTAGCCAGCTTGCCTCCAGGGGGAGGTGGGATGAAATGACATCCAGTGACCTTTCACTATTTCCTAATGGAGTTGGGGAATTAGGATCGTTATAGGTAGTTGTCTTGCCAAGCAGCACTATTATGTTGGAACTGGGATAGAACATCTCTGTGGAAGCATGCACACATTCACAGGGCCGGCACTGCAAGGACCACCTTGGTGATGTGTATGTCACTTGTGTAGAGAAGACATTGGTAGGCCTTAACTAAAATCCATTGGTTGAAGCATAATGCATGGTGCCACACTGGGACCATTCTGTCATCTCCCTGGCTTGGAGTCAATTACATCTGCTCTTAAATGCAGGTGTCTCCATTTGTGAGGATGAAGCTTCACCCTTGAACCATAGAAGACAAAGGTGTCCTCGTCAGAATGGCTGATATTCTGAATACCACAAGAGATGTAAAAACTACGAGGAAAAAATGTAAAATTTTCAGAGAAAATCAAAGAAATACAAACAAAAGTGATGAAAGTGACTGGCCTCAACAAGCTACTACATTTAAAGCATAAAGGATTGTATGCAAAGCTATAACTATTTTAAGACTAGTAACAAACTGTGTCCCACTTACATGAAGTTCTATTACAGCACAAAATAATGCAAAAGTTCAAAAGTCCTCACATAAAATATAAAATGAAAAATAGATTCATGGATAAGGGTTAGTCATCAATCTGCAGACCATGACAAACTTTGCTAAAAAGACCCATTCAAAAGTTGCCTCCACTCTCACGAAGGGTACTATAGACCAAGGGATATTTTAAGGTTGCCAATCCAATTATCTAGATGCACATTGAAGGTGGTAAGGGACTGCTCTTTTTGACATGTAGTGGAAGTTTGTTCAAGGGGTAAAGGATACACTGGGACATGGATCTATCACAGTGACATGTTCTATTTATCTGTTGATGTAGGTTTAGTTCCTTTAACAGATATTTGTGGTATCATTTGCTCAGTGGAGGAACAGGAGGTCAAAGAGGGTTGAATCTTTTATGGCTTTAAAGGATAGATACATACCTCCATGGAGGATTTTATGAAACGCTGAGTATAGAGAAAAGGTCTGCGCCAATAACTAAGATTTTTAAGACCACAAATCTTTTTATAGGTCTATAGATGAATACTAGACTAACTGCACTGAAGTGACATTTTAAGCTTAGCTATTAACTCAAAGTCAGAATCAAACCTTGTATCTTGTATCTATGAGGTGAAGACATTAACCATTATCCCAAATTCACTTTCTAAAAACACAGCTGTTCAACCCTGAAGGGATTTCCCGCACTTCCTTAGCAAGGTGAGTCATAGAAGGAGGTCTCTCAATTTGAATGTCACGCTTAGACAAATATTTCTGAAAGGTGATTTATATTCAGTAATGAGTCTGATGAAATAGTAGTAAATGGGAAGTAAGACTTCTCTGGAACTGGTAGAGATAACCTTGGAAATTAGTTCAGCTAGATAGAAGGCTTTCTGAACTATTGAGGAGACATGATGGTCAAACAATAAGGAATTATCAAAAAAAAACTTCCTAGGTCCCTTATAACAGTGTCTGGCTAGAGGGGTATATCACCTATATGGTATACAACAATGGTTTGTTTACTAAAATGAACTATGCTACATTTTTTCACATTTAATTTGAGACGATTCTCCTTACACCATTTGTTAATGTGTTCTAATCCATGTTGGAGCAATTGTGAATTAGTGGAAGATCAATTAACAGCACCCAATTTACAGTTGTCAGCAAACTTAGATAAACATAGGCCAGTAGTGTTGGCCTGAAAGTCTGAGAGATAGATACCAAATAGGAGAGGCCCAACACAGAGCCCTGTGACACACCATTGGTAACTTTCTTGTTTTTAGAAGTCACATCTGTGATTCTAACCTTTATATATTTCTGTCAGATAATTAATTCAAATTTTGACCAAACAACATAAGGATATATATTCAGATTTACAAATCTGTCAATAATACCTACAAAGGGAATGGTATCAAAGGCCTTGGCCAGGGGCAGATATGCTGTATGTGCTGCATAACTGCAGTCACTGCTTGTGTTACTTTTTTCAAAGACATTAAAAGGTTAAAGAGGCAGGCCCTTCACTTGACAAAGATAAACTAATCAGGTCCTGGATTAAGAGATATTCCATGTAGAAATTAATGAAGTCTGAGGTAATACTCTTGGTAGATTTATATATGAGGCTAGTGAGCATAATACGCCTAGAGTTATCAGTGTCTGTGGTTGGGCCACTCTTGAATAATGGCATTACAATGGCTGTTTTCCAGACTGCAGGAATGTAAACATTGGGGTGGCTAAAATTAAACAGATTAAGTAGGGGTTCTGAAAAGACGTAGTTGGTGCTGATCATCAGGCAGCCTGGTATATTATCAGAACTCACTGTTATTATCCTTTCAGAGGCCTGAGAGAACTTGTTCCATAGTAACTAAAGGGGGTGGCTGGGGTTGTGCAACCTGTGGAATAGCTGTAACTGTAGGTGGAGTAAAAATTCACACTAAATTTGACAGGATATTAGCTATTTCCTTTGGGTTAGAGTTTGCAGTATTATTATGGACTAGCTCTGAACATTGTTGAATACTAGTTCTTAGATTCCTGACATACTTAAAGAAAGATTTATAGTTGTGTTTGGGTTTGGAGGTAATTTTAAGTTTATACTCAGCTTTGAACTTCCTAATGTTTCCCTTAAACTCTTTACTAGTTTGCTTAAAAGTGCTCTTAAGATGGATAGAACAAGACCTCTTATATGCATTAACCAATTTATTTCTCTTGTTCTATATTTTATTTTCATTGGAATTCCACCACAGGTGTTTGTTGTTTAAATGTATCATTATGTTTTGATGCAGGTAGAGTGTGTCCTATCAGTACAACAATTTAAGTGGGAGTAGAAGTTTGTGGCATCAGCAGTAGCTTAAGGAAAGAGATCCATTGTAGGAGGATTACAGCAGACTTTGTTTAAGCCATCAAGTTACAGTAGAATTTATTTAGGTCATCAAGTAACAAAAGAAGGCTTGCATCTGAGAAGCTATGAAACACAGATGTATTTACAAAGGAAGTATCACTAGTTTTAAAGGAAATGTTTACTAATACTTGGTCAAATTTAACAAAGGAAGATGGAGCTGTGCAAGAAGTGCCCATATTTGTGGGGAGTAGATCAAGGATAGGGGAACACCTAGTAGGATGCTTAATTACTTCTAAAAGAGGGTTAGCACTGATAATGTCAAGGAAGTGTTGGGCATGTCAGCCAGCTTAATGACTGATAATTGAAATCTCCCAGTAGAAAGGTGTTGGGTTTAATGGGAATTTGAGCTAATTTGTTAAGATAGTTATCATGCTCGAAAGGAGACATAGTGGGTGTTCTGCAGCTAGCTGTGAAATGCTAATTATTCTTCTTTATGGTGATTTGAATATATCTGAGTTCAAATGCAGTGTCCTCAGGAATCAGTGTGGATATCCTTGACAAATACTGATACTCCCCTCCAGTTGTCCGTAGATCTGAAGACACGATAGGCACTATATCTGTAAATAAAGGGAGCGCGTTCACTGCTCTGAAATCATGTCTCTCTAACTACACATATATAAGTTTTTTAAAGTGCAGAAGATCTCTAAATTCAAGCATTCTTGGTTAAAACTCCTGGCATTGCTTAGAGCCACATTAATGTTTTCTGCATTAGCATATACTAGGTTAAAATGTCCATCAGATGAACTCTACCTAAAAAAAAGCACTGTGAGTGCAGCAAAGACTTTAGCCAGAATGTGAAAGCCAAGCTAAGAGATGTGCAGACCATCCCTGGCAAAGGAGAAAGCTTGTCAGACAGCTCATCTTAAGCTGGCATGTACTGTTTCTCCCTAGAATAACATCAGCTACATAGACAATTATTAAAGGTAATTATCTTTTCTTTAAATCTCAGCATTATTCTGGGTTGTAGCAAATTATCTCTCAAGGCCATATGCTTCAGACACACAGATAGCAAGCTTAATCATATCTGACTGCATGTCCCTTTGGGTACAGTGCCTAAGGTCATTCACACCCATATGGGCTATTATCAGGCCATAATCATATTTGTCTGGATGGATGGATCTAAAATCCTTGATCCAGAAAGACAGCTACTTTCACCCTATTTGTATCCAGCCTGATGAGGGTGGTGTCCTTATGATTGACAATAGAGTCACCAGTTACTAAAAGATTACCATGGTGAGATGTATTCTCAGTGGGCCATAAGGTTTTGAAGTATCCACCCTTGTGGCTCTTAGAGACATCTATACTGTTTGTTGGTGTGAAGGGTGAAGGTGAGTGTGTTGCTGTACAAACTACTATCTGAGGTTTCTTAGTCTTTTTCCTTGGATGCTCAGGCAGTGCTCTCTTAACAAGCTCAGCAGAAGTTGGTTTAGTGGAAGTGATCTGTGCTCTGTGTATGTGTGTGGTAAGGTTAGAAAGTTGCCTCCAAGTTAAGTAACTACTTACATCTCTCACATATTGCATAATTATGAAGTAGCATTAAAAAATGTTTTGGTACACATGAGGCAGTTACTACCCTACCTCAAAATACCTTGGTCTATCAGGCTGGCTACCAAAATGGAGAAATCTGAAAAATAAGCATCTCAATAAAAAAAAAAAAAAACAAGCTTATTATAGTTGTTATTCATAAACTGCATATTTGTGACAACCTGTTGAGAACCAACTCATTGAGTGACAGTCTTGGCAAATTTCTTTCCTTCCCAACCTCTGCATATAAACTTTTTCACCTTTTTTAAGTACGGCCTGGGTGTTCATCCCACAACTAATCCCACAACTAATATAAACATTCTCTATGGTCACACCATTTGGTGGTAGGAGGAGCCATCTCTATGTATGTGTCTCTTGATTAGTTAACTCCTAATCAGTTTCCCCACATCCTAAAATACCTATGAAAATAAGCCGAAGAAGTGATAAAGGAATTCTTATTGTGCAGTCATGGACAAAATACAACCAATGGTCACTGTGAAACAATAGTACAGTAGTAATATGCCAGGTTTGAGTGTAGGTTACATGAGGTTTGCTCACCCTTGTGTAACATGGTCACTGTGAAACAATGGTACAGTAGTAATATGCCAGGTTTGAGTGTAGGTTACATGAGGTTTGCTCACCCTTGTGTAACGTGGTCACTATGAAACAATGGTACAATAGTAATATCCCAGGTTTGAGTGTAGGTTACATGAGTTTTGCTCACCCTTGTGTAACATGGTCACTGTGAAACAATGGTATAGTAGTAATATGCCAGGTTTGAGTGTAGGTTACATGAGGTTTGCTCACCCTTGTGTAACTTGGTCACTATGAAACAATGGTACAATAGTAATATCCCAGGTTTGAGTGTAGGTTACATGAGTTTTGCTCACCCTTGTGTAACATGGTCACTGTGAAACAATGGTACAGTAGTAATATGCCAGGTTTGAGTGGAGGTTACATGAGGTTTGCTCACTCTTGTGTAGCTTGGTCACTATGATTTCATTCTCACACCTCACCATGCATTTTTAAATCCAGAATAATTTATACTCCGACATGGTATTCTGAATAGTAAATAATGCAGAAGATGTACACAGGCTGAGGGCATTAGATGAGTTGTGAGCTTGTGTAAAGGGTTGGGTACTGAAGGAAGAAAGTCATATTTCTAGAATATAAGATTTGCAAAGGGAAGGAAGCCAGCCTATATAAAGAGAGAGAGGCAAAATTGGTCATCACTGAAGAGGAAGATGAGAAAATGCATATGCTGATGCTGAAATTTATTAGATATATTTCTTCTATGGTAACCAAATTACCAGAGTTCGACAAATTTGAGCACTTTGTTCCTGAAATGTAGTTTTTCTTCTTGATTCAGCAAAGGCATTTTTTTTTGGAAACAGGATTGATTAAGCACCTGGGATGGGTGGGAAGATAAAAGGATTTTTCCTCCCCTGCAAAAAAAATACCAGTTACAGATAAATGTCAATTCAAATCTCCCTGATTGCAATTTTGTGCATCTGATGTGAAATGTTCAGTAATTTTATGTGAAATTAGTCATAGAAAATGGCTTGCCTAGAAGACTAAGGCTATGTTAATCATTTTTAGGTGCCTTTGAAAATATACAAGGAATCAATAGGAGGTAATGCACTGAGAAAGGAAGTTCAAAAATGCTGCAAATCAGGTAAAATTAATGAATTCTACACCTCTGTATTTGTTCAGGAATCATAAAGTAAAGTATTAGCAAGGAAAGTTAGGATGGGAACATATATGGAACAAATGGAGAGAGAGGATAAAGAAGAAAAAGGAAAGAAGAAGAGATGGGACAGACAGGTAATTATACACCTGTTAGTCTCATGTCCGTTCTTTGGAAGTTAATGGAAAAGATTCTGCATGACTGGTGGAACTCCTGAATTCTGATTGGCCAGCTGTAGACACAATAAGTTTGTATGTCATAGCAACTGGATTCGGTACTATGGCAGGGTGATTACTGTGTTCAACAAGAAGAAATTCTAAGAAAGTAATGTCTCTGAATGACAGTAAAGCTTTGTGACTGCACCTCATAGAAAGTTGTAAGAAAATTGTGGGGTATGGAGGAAGGTTCCAAGTAGCACACTGCGGATTTCAGTAGTGGCACCAGTTCTGTTAAGAATATTTCTATTGAATATCACCACTGTGTTTATTAACCAAGATCAGCATATATGTTGATATAAAAAGTGCTATGGAAATCACAAATATGGAGGTCAGAATCCATAGAGACATGCAGCAGCTAATGTAACTAATGTATGTTTTGGCGGAGCAGTGCAAAGGAAAATACAGTGTTGGTACAGTGACATTAATCAAGACAGATGATGAACATTATTTTGGAACAGTAATAAGTCAATGTCTGAAAGGTTTGAAGAATCTGGATAATGGAAAAATCTTAGAAGGTGAATATTCCTTCATTAGAAGAAAGATGAGAGGGAGGATATAATACATTGAGAGCACATGGGAAGAGTGCCATGAGTAAGGCTACAGGGAAACAGAAATAGAGATGCAGCTTAAAAAAGAAATTTTTTTGAAAAACCTCTGCATCATTTAGAAGTAGGTAAACCTTTAGAAAATCCTACCTAAGGCAGGTGTATAGAGTAAATTATTATATGGGTGCAACGTTTTTTGCTCTAGAGGAAGAAAAATGTCACAAGATTAGGGGAGGTCTGCATAGTTGTAATATTCAGACCATCTTGTTAGGCCAGTGGTCTTCCACTGGTATTTTCATATGTGTATAAAGACGTTTATGTCAGCCTTTGTCTAGCATTAGCTGTACCCATGCCATGGCCTACTACCCAAATATCAACCTTTGTTGTTTAAAACAAGTTCATGCATTGTTTACATGCTTGAAGTTTTCTTTTAAAATTTCTTTGATTAAATCTCAA
The DNA here is from genome assembly GCF_019279795.1 of Protopterus annectens. Classification (NCBI taxonomy): domain Eukaryota; kingdom Metazoa; phylum Chordata; order Ceratodontiformes; family Protopteridae; genus Protopterus; species Protopterus annectens. The sequence goes on along the minus strand of NC_056738.1, from coordinate 417,099,645 downwards.
AATATTCTCTGGCCTTTGTATAATTTAATAAATATTTATATCTTTTAGTTTTTGTAAGAAGAATTCTAAAAAATGTTACATGCATTTGAATGACCAGATGATGTATTTTAGTAAATGGTGGGTAACCTCAAGCATGTGTCTCACTGCATCATGTCTGGTAATATTTGCAATGTCAATACATTGGTTGTATGCTGTACAATGTGATGCATGTGTGAAAGTATGCAGCTGTTTTTGAATACAAAGTAAATGGTATGAAAGAGATGACACTGTTTGGGAGGAGCTATATGCAAATGCAGTGTGAGAATAAGCTGAAAGTACAACATCACTGATGTCTTATTGTGTGGAGATAAAGGCATAACAAGGCAGAACTTCAACAGCTGACATTTCCTTCCTTTGGTGACCATGATGCCTTCGTAGTTAGAATAGTTGGTTTTGGATGGCTGTATTAGAAGCTTCTTCCTGTGCAGAAAATAATGAATAACTTTTGTGCTACATCAATGTCTAATGCACTGTTTGCATGTATGCCTGCATCCTTTACAGATACTTTGGACATGTGTAGCATGTATGCAGGGGAATAGTGTTTGTAAAGAACTAGAATAATTTGCTTGATGAAAATGGATTGAGGTATTGTTTTTTTTTTCTATACAGTCATATTACATATTTAAAAGAGCATACAAGCCTGCCAGGTCATCAGCTGGAGTAAACTCTTTTAAGATGGCATAAGGATCTTACAAAATAAAAAAAAAAATGGTATCAGATATCTGGATGTATATTGTAAAAATTTTCACAGAACTGGTTTATGCAATGAGATAAACATACAACTTTTAAAAGAAATTCTGTATTTAGCATAAGGTCAAATGCTATGATATCTTGTACAAGTCAAAACAATAATTCCAGCTTCATATTGAAATGCCTGGACTCAATGCCAAGTACCAAAATTACGGGGAAAAATGAGATGAAAAAATACAGAAGGGTGAATATTAAAAATGAATCTTTTCTTTAAACTTGCTTTTTGCAGGGGGTCAAGCCTGTCTGCACCTCCAATATGGGGGCTAGCTCTCCACAGCCCAAAACATATACATACCAACACCCAGATCACCATACCTCAGAGGAAATATTCCAAGAAATGGCAATTTCAGACTTAGTATATGCAAGTCTATATTGTTGGTTATTCAGTCTCCACATTCTAGGACCTGGCATTGCGAGTCCTGACATCTCAAACTGTTACTCATAATCAGAATTCTACATTACAGAAATGTATGAAAGAGAAGCGGATGCTGACTAGAGTTATACTGCAGGGAGCAGTACAATAACATCTTCCATTTTCCAGAACCCTTAATTTTTAATAGTGTGTATTGCAAGCAGCCCAATCTATTGTAAGAGAGCACATAAGCCACTCTGTAAACTAGTGCTATAAAAAGGGCTTACCCTGAAGAAGCTTGGAAGTTTTGTTGGTGTTTGAGTAGCTTAAAGGAAAACAGGTATGCTGGAAGCAAGCTAAAACATATAAAATCCAAATGAGAGCTACCAGGGCATGAGTAAGCTCACTATAAAGGGAGGTAAATGTGAAATTTGTTTTCATGCTGGTCGCTGTATGGTAAAAGTGTTACTATCTTCTAAAAAGTGAATTGCAGATGCTCTCTGGGGGTGAAGCTGTCTCACTATCAGTCTTCAGCAGGTAGTTTATATGGGGACAATTAGAAGTCTGAAAGCCTGAGTTAATGACTGAAATTCGATTCTGGAAAGATTACTCGACTGCAGGGAAATGGCTTAATGCTTGGAAGACAGCTAAAGAGACCATGTAAGTACTGCAAATGAATGTTTTCAAGCTAAAGCACACAATAAATAAATAAATAAATAAATAAATAAATAAATAAACAAATGGCTGTAACTTTAGACTGGCAGGTAACACTTTTGAGTAGTGTGCGCTATTTGCTTCATTTCTTTAGTTATTACACTAACAGAAAGCAGTTTTGAGTTTGCATTGATAGCAATCTGAATTAAACCAATTTGGAGGTTTGTTTTTGAAATGCTGAACTGAACTGAAAACTAAGTGGTTTTGTCTGCTTGAGATGTTATGAGAACTTGATTAAATTGTGTGCTGTTTGGTTGCAAAACAAATTAGACTGTTCTATGTGTGATCATTGGAGGATATTAACATCAGCTTTGCCACACTATCCAGTTGCAATTTTAAAGGGTAGACAAAAGGGGCTCCATATTCCATGATTTATTTACTCAAGGAGAGGCACAAATGAATAATAAACTGATCTGTGTTTTACTGGGAAACTTAAATCATTTCAATATCTGAATTGCTACTGTAGAGACATGTTGTAATGTTACAGCTGAAAACAGGTGGGTTATTTGTATTTCAAGCTACTACGTGTTGTAAAATAAGAAAACAGAGGTATAATGGAAAAAGCAATGAAAAGCTAAGATATAGACATGGGTAAGGATTTCTCATACTTTGCCAAATTTGCTGTATATGTTATTTAAACTGATACTTTGCAGTCCAACTAAAACTGAAGACCAAAAGAAAAAGATACTGAACTAATCAGTTTTCAAATAATGTATGTCATTACAGTGGGATCTGGTATGCAGTTACAAGTCCCTGAAGCAATTCGCACAGTCGATATTCATGGGTGGAATATTAACTGGAGGGATCATATTTGGAGGTCTCGCTGACAGGTAAGTAACATAAATGATATATTCATAACAGGCATTATAAATCGCATAGCTTTTCTATGGGACCTTCATGAAAAAAAAATTCCGGTGTTTACCTTAGGAGAAGATTTGAACGTGCATTTATAAAGCCCAGTAGTTCTGTTAAATTTGTAAAAATAAGTTTAGTAGTGGTTACAGGTATTTAAACACATGCCTTTGATTAAGTATTTGAGTTACAATACTGGCATCTAAATCATACCAGCTTCTTACAGGTGAATGAATTACTCATATAAAAGCATTTTGTGCTTATGCCCTAGTAATGGTGCACTGTAAAACCAGGAGTGATGGAAATGGGTAACCCCCAGGTTCTGAAAGTGAAAGACTGCAAGCTTGAAAAAGGCCCAACCATCCATTGTAGGAAGCCAGTTTTTTATCACAGCCATGCTGCATTGATTAACTAACCTTCTTGAGTCTGTTTTGATTAACTAACATTCCTGACTCTGTTTTACCTTTCATGCAGTCTGTCAGTGATATGTTTATGAAGAGTTAATTTGCTAACAATGTATGACTTACACAAATGTTGAGTTCACTGCTTACTGTGCACAAGAAATATATTTCATTACTGGAAATTATGGCCAATACTCAGAGCTCTGTCATTTTAAGTTACTTAGCCAATTGTCATAAAACTTCATTTTTGTTCAGTCAGTGAACTTTTTAACAATTTTTTTTAGCTTTATCATATCTGGGTACTCCAGCTAATAAAACGTTTTAATATTTTATTGAATTATATTTCAAGCATTGTAAATAATGCCCCCACCTTTTTTCTCTGCCTATCTGTTCTCAAGCAAGAGAAGCATGATGGGAGGATTTCAGAGTTTTTAATATAAGGTTTTAGCCAAGTCTCAGTTGCTGCTACCATATCTGGCTTATAGTGTTCAATCCAGGCATGGAGAGCTGAAATTTTGTTTCTGATGCTTTGGTGGTTGTTGGTAGTGATGTTAAGGGTTTTGTGACAGTTCTTGTGATAAAGAGGGGAGTGAGTGGGTTCAGGATTGGGGTGAATGTTACCGCATAGTATTAGATTGTGGTAAGTATGTATGGGATTAGTGGGTTGCAATTTATTTTTAGTGTTGTATTCATGTATGGAGGTTAATTTTAGTTTAGTTTTTACACGTAAGGTTAGAATTTTTAGTTTTTTAAGGAGGTGGGTACTTGTTACAAATAGAGATACAAATAGAGAGGGTACTATGTCAGAGAAGTGAGTGAATATGGGCAGAAAAATGACAGTTACGTGAGTGGGCTTGTAATATTCATGTATGGTTTCAGGAGAAATAAGTGGTTGTAAAAAGAGGAAGAACAGAGAGAGAGTAAGTAGTGCTAAGTTGGTGATGAATGACGTATGGTGAAGGAGGGGTATGTGGGGCAGTAAATATGAGGATTTATTGTAAGATAAACTGGAATGTGAAGACAATGTGGTGAAGTATGTGGGGGTGGGAGTGAGATGGTCAGTTATAGAATTTGTGAAATGGGGAGTGTAGTAAAGAATGGATTAGTAGAACATTATGATTGGGTGAGCAGTAGAGGTAGGTGGAGCTTGGGTTAGGATAAATGAAATTGATGTGGGTGGTGTGTGGGGATGGAGGTAGGGTAGGGGAGTGGAGTGAGCCTGACCATACAGTAAACATTCAGAACAAATCACCCAGTTCAGAAGAAAAAAGATACTAACTGATTTAAAAGCTGGAAACTTGTATGTAATTTATCTCTAAGAAGCTTTAATCATGAAAACACAAAAAGCATTGTTCACCCCCAAACCATATATGTGAGTATAATATTTGTGTTCAGTGAAAACTGAATTGCTACATTACTTACTCAATACACCATAATGAGGACATCTGAGTGTTAGCAGAAGTCAAACTCTCATCTCCTTTCTAAGCCTGGACCACAAAAGAGTATAGTATTGGAACATTCCCCCACCACATGTGCACGCACTCACACACACACACACACACACACACACACACACACACACACACTCACACATTTTCATAGCACCTAAGAGAAATGTCCATCTGGTCCATGAATTAGATGTAAAGCCTTAAAAGTCTTCAGTTGCTTTAGAATCACTTGCCCTTTTTCTCAACTATGTCGAAAGTTTGTTAGTTTTTTTTTTTTTTTTTGTGGCTTATGATATCCTCTATATTTGTAAGGAGTCCATGTTTATCAGGGCACACCTTTATCTTCAGTACTTGTCCATTATATAGAAAGATTATTCTTTTTGCTCATTTAGTGAGGCTTGAACAAGCTGTCATGAACACTAAATTTAACACTTACCTCTACTCAGATTTCCTTTCTCCTCTCTCAGATGGAATTCTGGGACTTCATTTCCAATGGATCAGAATGGCTTAATCTAAAAGATGAGTATGTTTTCTAAGGATATTTAATTCGATAAATGCATAGCTCAATACTTCCAAAATTCCAAGCCCTATAGTGATTAACACAGCTGAGGGATATAACAAACTGACCTGATAGTTAAGAGTAGTAAAAGTAGGGTGCTGATCAGCAAAGGATAACAAGAGCTTTGATTACTGCTAGCGAGTCCAAATCCAGCCTAAACCATGCAGTTCTGCAGAATGCTGAACCAAATACTCCTGTGATAGACTAATATACTCTGGAGGTATTAGCTTTTTTGTAAATAAATATAAATTACACAAAAACATTTGACTATTTGCCTACATGACATGTTACAGTAATGAAGAATCTGACACTTGCTGTCTTTCATTGATATAAAATCTTATTAAACATTTGCAATTGCTTTACTTTTTTAGGTTGCAACTAGCTGGTATTTTCTAATATAATTTCTATAGATATCTGTACTAGTATAACAACTGTGTCTGACTACATGCATGAATAGCTAATGCTGCATTAAAAAGTTGGTCTGCTGTTACTGAAATAACATTTCTTGAAGTAGATCAGCTATGGAATAGGGAATGTCTGGCAAAATAAATAAATAATAAAATCAAATAAAATAACAAGGATTCATATATGCCAAATATAAAGTTCCAATAAAATGCACTTTCTTCAAGTCTCAGAAGAAAAATGCCACCTATCCTTTTGGGTTATGGTTTAACAGCAGTGAAAAACATGCTTAAAGAAAACACAGCTTGTAGCCATCCATGGATTCCCCCTGGGAGTCAAGAGCTCTGTCATAATCCATCACTGTTTATCATTCACACTCTTGCACAGATTTTCTACTGATTGTTTCATATTGTTTTATGTATTCTCATTGATATTTTATCCTGCAGTCTAGTCAGGAAATCATCATGCTCTACAGTGAACATAAATAGTATGGTAGGTTCCTATAATGTTATATTTGGTAATAGTGAAATGTACTATTATATGGTCAAGTTCTACTTCTGAATTGGTTTTCTTGATTCTGGCTTTTAGGTGTACTTTTACAAATATTAAGACTCCACTACTTATCCAGTCAGATCTAAAACAGTCAAGGGGGTACACCATGCTATTTGTGATACCCATTTTAGATATCAAACCATGTTTCGGTCATGGTATTAATATCATCATTTTGCAGGCAGAGAAAAGTGTGTAATTCATTCATTTTGTTATTGTGGTTTGTAGTATTTAGCAAAGTCATCTTCACCTCTGATTTTTCATAACCTGATTGAAATTCCAGACTTCATACTACAAGCTTCAAAGCTTTGAGAAATTAATATGGATTATTTTAAAATAACACTGAACTACAACATTTATTCATACAAATTAAAAGCAGTTTTGGAGGGGGGTCTGCACCTCCCAAACCTCTGCTACCTAGATGTACCCGCAGGCTTGCTATACCATACAGAAGGAGTTTTCTAAGAAGAGCAACTTTGTATTTAGTATACATTTCTCACTAATCTCATTTAATTTTTCAGAGATCTAAGGAGAGCATTTATGGCCCTCTATCATACAATAGGCACCCCTGATTATTTTTGGAATTCAAAAAGAGGTACAGGACAGGACAGTGGTAATGGAGTATTTGTTTTTAGTTGTTATACTTCTCAGGGGGAGAGATGAAACCCATGTTTAATTGCACATTTCACTTTCAGATGCCAGCACCAAATCCTCTGACTATGACACCATAGCCACTTATGGCATGCCAGATGTTCTTTCTTGATATTCAGGCCCACTATAAGATAACAGGTGGAGTTCATTAAGCAGATATCTGTTGCTCATATTTTATAGGATTTCCTATACTCCCATAATATCCTTTTGCATATCCAAGAGGGAATATTTTCTAAAACTACTGACATCACCATGAACAATGATCATGTCATAATTAGCATTAATGTATTTTAACCTAGGTGAGATGTCACTAACTTTGACTCAGGCAGGCATGATGCTGTCATAAACACCTTGCTATGTCCAATGGTATATGTAGATAATCAAGTGTATTGTTCCTATTCAGCCACTGTAGCTAGATAGCACTTGCATATAAGTACTGAACACATGCAAGGACAGTGCCATTTTGTAGTCAGTCAGAGTGAATACAGTCATGAATGGAAATGCACATGCGAGTGTGTTTGAAGTAACGAGTGAATCAGTTGGCATAAATACAAGTTCTAACTACAGTTCCTGACATGTTTATTATGTACAATAAATATCTAAATATCTAGAACCCATACACCTCTTCACTGTCTCTTTTGAATGCATGAGACAAGTGACAGTACATATGTCTATGTCTTTCACAAAAGAATCACCGATTATTAAAGTATCTTAAGGGTTTCCAAATGGCAATGCTTGCCCTTTATTTTTCAGTTAGGCTTTAACACCAGTTTTTTGTTGTTATTGACTATCTTTGCTACTTCATTATGCTGACCATGTATGTGTAATTTTGTGTTATAACTAATAGGTCTACATGACGTGTTGCATGCATGTGGTTCTGATTTTCTTGAGCTGATGACTTCTTCATGTATAAGTGAGGCCTTTGTGACTCTATTTTTCAGTGCCTCCACATAAGTAGCAATAGCTGCATGTACAGGCTCGCAAGGTGCAGCTGCTAATGAGAATTTTTCGTTTCTTTTCTATTCTGTTTACATCTACTTTGTGGAACAATTTTAGGTACTAGTACTAATTTGAGATTTTAAAAATAAGCTTAAATAAGAGTTAATGCTGTGGGTACAGGAGTGTGCATCACTGGGTATGAAGATAATGAGTGGGAGACTAAAGGGGAGGACCTTTACAACACAGTCTTGTATTATCTAGGGTAAAGCACACTCTAATAGCGATGAGGATGCCACCCAGAGGTGGATTAGGATAAACTGAAGAATGTCGCTGTAGCCTTTACTGAAACAAGCTGGTTACTGTGAAGGAATGTGCTGTTCATGAAATACAGTTGGGCTCACCCAAGTTCAGTGTGTGTGTGTGTGTGTGTGTGTGTGTGTGTGTGTGTGTGTGTGTGTGTGTGTGTGTGTGTGTGTGTGTGTGTGTGTGTGTGTGTGTGTATGTATGTGGTGGGGTGAAATGTAAAGCAGGACTGTCACGCTACTGGGAAGACATTACTCCTTCCTCACTGGCAGGCAGACAAAGAGGCAAAGACAGTGTACAACCCCCCTCCATGAGTATCCGGATGATGGTTTCATCTAGTCAGAGGGTTGATGGCTGACACATAGGAAGGAAAAAAAAATATGACATAGAGAAAAAAATCTTACATTGTTTTTTGTTATCAGAAATGAAAAAATAAATCTTTTCCAACTCTTATCACAAGTGACAAGCAGCTAATTTCCCTTATGCCTTGCAGAAATAAGTATAGAATTTGTTTTCTGCCTTAACACAGAACCCCAGATTCACTAATCATCTGTGCAGGACTACTCTAGTCCTGCATGGAATCGCCAGTTTAAGAGGAGGACAGCAGAGCGCCATGCATATTAAGGAAGGTGCGCTGCCTGAACACCTAATGCTACATGGAGCATGGACAAGTGCACAGGGCATGGCTGAGAGCAGAGCTCTCAGAATAAACACGCCCCTGCAAAGAAGAACAGAAGAATGTGTACATAAAAGAGCGAGACCACACATAAGTGTCAGCAAATCTCCACCAACAGCCCCCATGTGTTCAACAGCAACAGTACCTTGAAAAAAAACATGAAGAAACCCTTGTAGTAATGTTTTTAAAACTCTGAGTACAGCTAACCATAGGTGCACGGGTCTGCCCATCGCGTAGCTACGGGTGAAGCAGCATGAAAGGCTGAAGAGGATAACAAGGAAGGTACAGAAAATGAAGCAGCACAGCAATAGCGTAATGGTCAGAGCATCTGTCTAAGGAGGAGGCATTCCTGGCTCGAGTCCCACTGCACCACATACCATTTTCCAAGTGTAATCTGTATACGAACAATTATGTCCATTTTATTGCTGTAGAACCTACCAAATAACAATTAAATGCGAACTGGAGTACTGCATGAAATGCACATGTGAACACTCAGTACCAGAATGAATAAGTCAGCAATAAGCAGGCGTAAGCACAGATAAGTAGAAGTAAGCAAATGTAAGCAATAGTAAGCGTGTGCAAGTGTGTATGTGCGGGGTGAAGCAATGCCGACACAGATCAAGCAAAGGAGATGCTAACTGCGTGTAACTGTGACCGGAAGTCAGCAGTGCTAACCTCTGCACAAACCCGCTCTCAACCTCTTGAAAGTGCCTTAAGCACATCATATCAAATGGCTGGTGTCACAAGTGGGTCTGTGTACATTAATAGAGTCAGTTGTAGGTATCGCAAAGCATACGTGGCACACAAGGTTGGCCGGTATGCATACAAAACACAGTACCCAGCAATACCAGTCAATATTACTGGATATGTAGCGAAAGAATTAGAG
>NC_056738.1:417082624-417087624 GCF_019279795.1 Protopterus annectens | reverse complement strand
CCCAGCTGGACCGGTGAAACATACAAATACACAATACAAGTAAACACACCACTGCTTCTCAGACTACAGGCAGTATACTACCAGTGGTAGAGACCCGCTATGTCTAATCTTGAAACAAAGACATGAATGTCCCTTGTGGGGCACCCAAAAATTCAATGATTTTTGGGTTTCCAGCCATTACACCGATATCCAATGGCAGACCATGCATGTACCCGGTCTACAAGGTAGGGGAAACCTAATGATCCATGGGGTGAGACAACATATGTGATGGGCCCTGAGAAGTGGGGAGTGGGTAATGTGTACTGGTGTGGCCAGACCCGACCCGCACCTGGAGTAAGGAAGAGTGCCGAAGTGGATGTGCAGTATGGGAACTATGGGTATGGAATTATGGGCCTAGCTGTGCAGGTGTTGGCAGGAGTGGTTCTATGTGGACCGCCCCAGGGATGTAAGCAATAGTGCACATAGGGCAGAGCCGACACACAACAAGCAGCCACGCCTGGTAGGAGTCCCACTGCAGCAAAGTCAAGTTTACATGGCAAAGGATGGTATAACCAGATGCGTTGTTGCAAACCTACTAAATTACACCAAAGAACACTTGGTTGCAACACCCCACTGTAGGCATGTAAGCTGGACTAATTGGCATCACAAGGTAGTATTGCTGTCCAGACCTCACTACTGTCCCTGCTATACACTCCGATATTAGGTCTCTCCCTCTCAATCCCCCTGAAAACTGGTATATAGAAAATGTCCCCGATTGTCCCTGATTATGTGAGGAGTTGTCCCTGATTCTGTTGAGGTTTTCTCTGATCGGTTGAGATCTATGTTGCTGTCCTCAACCCCACCCAGGGGTGTGATTGTCCAGACCTACCCCAAATGCAGGATATATACACAGCTGTTGCTGTAGAAGAAATGCCCAGCTGTGGACCTTTCCATCAGCCGTCCTGCGTATCCCTGGACATGTCCCCTATTATAAGCCCTTCTTTGTGGCCCAGTAGCACCACATACCTATTGACCCCTGTTGCATTTGTAGTAATGTCCACAGTCACAAGTAGTTGACACCCTCCATGCAACTATATTGGCAGAATCTGGAACCCCCAACCCAGGTGTATTACTGCAGCTGTCCGAGACTGCACATGTAAAAACACATGAAGGGAAAACCCAAGGACACTTGGATCACCACCTGGTGAAGTCTGCCACCACCCAACACTCCAGACCCCTACCCCAACTACTGACACTGACACCTCCTGTCCTGCCTTGCATACATATCCCTACACTATGCAAACCTGCACTACCGTACCCCCACCAATCAGTCAAATGGCGTACTATACAGTTAAAATGACCCCTCCCTCCACCTACCCGCCTACACCTCTACTATTCATATCTACTCTACAACACAGGTAAGGCATATGTAAACCTACCCCGAATACCTGAGTGTAGCCTAACCAGAATTGCTAAACCGGAATTTCACTTTACCTTACGCTGATCTTCGTGAACAGTCATACCTGACATGTACACCTGACCTAAGCATGTATAAAACCTACATGTACATGAAGTAGCATGGGGTTATGCGGCAGCCAGTGGTAGTACGCCTTTGTGGGGGGCGCTACTCAGATTAAGCAAAGTAGAAGCGAACAGGTTCAAGAAACTGTAACTGAAGGTTAGCAGTGCTTACCATTGCACAAACCCGTGCAAACCTGTGTGTCCTGCCTAGCAACAAAATAAACTGCATCTGCAAGGCTTGAACCAAGGACCCTGTACACTATAGTCACAGTAGTCTCCTGCTAAACCATCATAGCAATATAGATGATTGAGGTATCAGCAAACTAATCCTCACCACAAGTAAATCAAAACAAAGATGTGAACTGAATCTATATACAGTGTGAGGTGGTCTACCTTGCTACATAACATAAATATGTGAACTGGACTACTGCAGTAAGCATAGATGTGAGGTGTTATTGTAATAAAGTGTAGAAGTCCCCAGGTCCCTATACAGTGTATGTACACATGAATCACAGATACCAGACACATAAAACCTGTAATGAAGAATACATTACTGCCAGAAGACAAATATAGTGCAAATTAACTATTAAGCAATGCCAACCACAGCACAGCTCAACTTAGTAAGAGTAAGCAATGTGTAGGGGAGCCAATCCAATCTGCCTACCGGTATACCTCTGTAAGCACTGCCAACCTTAGGTAAGCAGGTATGCCCCTAGTGTAGCCTCTTCAAACATGGCCAATCACGGGAAAGTGCAGGTAAATGGCTGTACATAAACCACACAGGCGGGAATACATTCCATAAGTGGTGGTAGCTTTCTACTGCAGGCAGAATGGCTGGTGTGGATGAAGGCACTCGTGTTAGAGTGCAGAGCTGGTGCATCCAGGAGTCTTAACTCATGGTATGGCTCCTGGTACAACACCATGAGGAGAGACCACTGCAGGGCTAGTACCAGGGCTCTCAGTATAAAACGGAGGCCTGGGACAGTCTCGCCCGTGACCTCACCAGTGCCACAGGTAACCCCCCGAGCTGTTGAGCAGGTCAGGCATCACCATGCTGACCTGAAGTGGCAGATGGGGGGATGTACTGGAACAGTGGATCCAGCAGTCTTAGCAGATGGCTAATGCCCCAGTACTAACTACCCATTCCACTAAGTAGTTAAGAATTGACTAGCTTGTGTATACTATGGATAGGTATGGCTACATATCACTGTATACCTCTGACATCTGCAGATGAGAGGGCTGTGAAACAGCAAGCCCATGATGCTAGGTTGCAAAGGCTGCGTTGCAAGGCAGGTTAGTATTCCCCTGCATGTGCTGTCATAACAAATACATATAAGAGCATTAGAAAGTGTCGTACCAGTAGGAATACATGTGCAATATTCTGTGAATAATGGTATAACCCGTAGAGTGCATCTGAGTACTCTTCTGTCATATGTAGTTGCACTGTCGCATACTATAAATAGTACTGCTGTATTAAGCAGTGTTACCCAAGCTGTGGTATACAGATAAAATGTGTATGAAGGTCTGTATAACAATGCTGGAAGTGCCAAGAGCTCAGTCATATTGTACAAGTGAGAGAGGCATAGATAGAAGACAGTAGAAAGCCTCACATCAGTTCCCTGATGGCACAGTTTACTGTGATGTTAGCTATAATTTTGTTGTCACACACAGCAGGGGTTTGAATCCCGGGAGTGCTAGTAAGCTGTATACATAATCGTACCCCACAACTGTATGGATTTTGTTAAAATGTTCAGATAGAAAGCTGTATGTATAATTACACCCAACAACTGTACAGAATTGGCTAGAGTGTTCAGATAGACAGTTGTATGCATAGTCATACCCCACAACTGTTCCAGTCTGTCCAGCATGTACAGATAAATGGCCCATATCACCAGCCTGGTACCTGGTCCCCCTGAAAAAGCAGTGTGAGGAGCCCAGAAATGTAGGCAGCTGTTAATGACATATAACAGAAAGTCAAATGTGTACATAGTCATAGAATGTGTAGGAAAGACAAACCTATTACTGTAGCACCTCACCCAAACATCATATGTTGCATCAACACCTGCATCTTGTCATGGCTGTATGTAAGACTCAAGTCACATATATAATAATCTATAAACATACCAGTGTACAATATAAGGCCACTGGTTAGTGTAATAATACTTGTGAGGGAAATATCACTGCAGTGACTAGGAATGTCATGAAACTACAAGGATATGTCAGTTGTTAATTGAACACTCTCTCACCCCTACCATATGTGTGAAATAGCCCAATGACACTCCTCAACTAGTATGTGTACACTCCAAACATTTGTTGGGGCATATGTCCTAATGGGTTATACATATTCACATTTGTTGCTATGCATGTGCCATGTTGTAATACACCCATAATGGTGGCCTGTTGCCATCAATGACACCTGCATGCTCTTGCAATGGCCACTGTTGTTCCATATATGCATGTGTGCTGCTTGCTCTGCAGCTGTGTTAAATCTGGCATGTCGGGTTAATGGGAATACCTATGCATGCTGTTATACCTAATCCTGAATGCTTTTGACTGTTACTAAACCATATCTGCCATAAACCAGTGACAACACAGCTCGTATGGGAAGGCCGGTCCCAGCTGACCCACCTGTCCCACCCCAGCTGGCCATGGCACCGGGCACCAGCATATCTGGGGCCCAGCCTGGGACCTCCACCTCTGTGGGCACTGTGCCACCTTTAGAAGGAACCACTGCAGGGGATGGGGCTCACCCCCTCCTCAGAGTGGGTGCGGTGGGGAACCTGTCACCAGTCAACAGGTCTGGGACATGGTGCATAGGGATCTTGATCTGGAGTATCGATAGTGGCTATGCCAGCTTGATGGCAGAGTGGTGCTATTAGAGGGGGAGCCTGCCCCTCCTACATAGCCCCCAGCACAGCCACCTTCAGGGCCGTGAAGGTGCAGTGGTGACTGGCCATGGGTGGGGACATCAGTCCCACTGTTTCCAGTTCGGGGCTTATGGGCTTGCAACATCTACACACCTGTCCCCGTACAAGGTGTTTACCCCCCACATGTGTCATATACTGGCCTTGTATGCATCTTGTGTGTCTTGTCTGTGAACCTACCCGACCTCCCTTCCCAAATATACCTACTACCCCTCCCCAACATCCCACTCTCACCTGAAAAATAAAACTAGGGCAATCTGTTCCCAAAACAAGATCATGGCCCAAACATAGCTGTCAATCTTGCACACATGTCCACTGGACACATGTAATCTTGTCTATTTGGCATCACAATGAATATATGCTGTCCTCACCCCTCTCCCAGAGGTTTGAGGGTCCAAATGTACCTGTAAATATAGTGTATATGCACAGATGTTGCTGTAGAATAAATGGGCAGCTATGGACCTTTCCCATACCCTTCCTGCACATGCCTAGCTGTTGCCCTACTGTCTTTCCCTCTTTGTGCCCCATTTGTCACCAGTTTCCTATCAACCCCTTTTGCTGTTATGTCAAATAAAT